>NC_084742.1:60274156-60359156 GCF_033978785.1 Entelurus aequoreus | reverse complement strand
TTAACTCTATGTTATTATTAATAATTAATGATATTTACACTTATTTGAACGGTTTAAAAGAGGAGAAGACACGAAAAAAATGACAATTAAATTTTGAAACATAGTTTATCTTCAATTTCGACTCTTTAAAATTCAAAATTCAACCGAAAAAAGAGAAAAACTTAAAAAAAGAATTTATGGAACATAATTAGTAATTTTTCCTGATTAAAATTAATTTTAGAATTTTGATGACATGTTTTAAATAGGTTAAAATCCAATCTACACTTTGTTAGAATATATAACAAATTGGACCAAGCTATATTTCTAACAAAGACAAATCATTATTTCTTCTAGAATTTCCAGAACAAAAATTTTAAAAGAAATTCAAAAGACTTTGAAATAAGATTTAAATTTGATTCTACAGATTTTCTAGATTTGACAGAATAATTTTTTTGAATTTTAATCATAATAAGTTTGAAGAAATATTTCACAAATATTCTTCGTCGAAAAAACAGAAGCTAAAATGAAGAATTAAATAAAAAATAAAAAAAATAAAAATACTTGAAGATTGATTTAAATTGTCAGGAAAGAAGAGGAAGGAATTTAAAAGGTAAAAAGGTATATGTGTTTAAAAATCCTAAAATCATTTTTAAGGTTGTATTTTTTCTCTAAAATTGTCTTTCTGAAAGTTATAAGAAGCAAAGTAAAAAAAATTATGAATTTAAACAAGTGAAGACCAAGTCTTTAAAATATTTTCTTGGATTTTCAAATTCTATTTGAGTTTTGTCTCTCAGAATTAAAAATGTCGGGCAAAGCGAGACCAGCTTGCTAGTAAATAAATACAATTTTAAAAATAGAGGCAGCTCTCTGGTAAGTGCTGCTATTTGAGCTATTTTTAGAACAGGCCGGCGGGCTACTCATCTGGTCCTTACGGGCTACCTGGTGCCCGCGGGCACCGCGTTGGTGACCCCTGTTGTAGATGGTGTAGTGTAGAAGTGTCATGTGTATATTCAAGGACTGAAAAGGGACTTGAACATTTTTTAAGAGGCAGTTTTACAAATCAAGGATTCAATGTGAAATATTAGAAGTATTCACTTCATGGGATGTGGTTAACATGTACAAACCTTTTATTCAATGTCATGAAAGGTGTACATTTTCCAGAGCATAAGCGCTGAATCCAAATGGCAACAAGAACAAAGGTTTTCAGCGAGCCATTCACATTTAAGTATGTGTGTGTGTGTGTGTGTGTGTGTGTGTGTGTGTGTGTGTGTGTGTGTGTGTGTGTGTGGTGAATCACTTCAGCCTCCACACACTATTCGCGAAGGCGTACTAAAGCGCTTCTAAGAGCCATAAAGCGTGCGAGAACGAGGAGGCCTTTCTTTCTTTCTTTCTCTTCTGACAAATCCATTTGCAGTTCAAAGCCGTCGCAGGAAGAAGAAAAGAAAAGAGAGAAAAAGAAGAAAGCGTGTGCACCCACTCATCTCATCTCATCCGCCCAGACAATAATGGCAGTGATTAGGAAGAGAGTGGGACCATAGACCATCTATGTGTGCGCCCTCGTCTGGTCAAAACATGCATTACATCCCGTACAGCCCCAAATAACTAACACATGCTTTCATAAAGGGACAAGCGGTAGAAAATAGATGGATGGATGGATGGTTTAATGCTGACTACAAGGACTTTTTTTTTTTACCAGTATCTTGTACAAAATTATGCAATAAAAAACCATTCTAATGCTAATGCTAATGCTAACGGCCCCTGACGTCTTCAAATTGGCCCGCCGGAAGTCCGGAGTTGAACAAGGAATCTTGCACGCATGCATTTTAAAAGTCCAACAATTTTGATGCTGCCATTTTGTCACCATCCGAGACACCTTTTATTGTGCACTTAATGCGCAGCATTTACTTATATGACCCAACGCAAACAACCTTCCCTAGTCATGGTGCAAACACAAAACAAAAAAAATCCAAACAACATAAAATCTCAACAGACAGTCACGGAAATTTTAAATTGATTCAATCTCTCCATCAACTTAAAATATTCATTTTTTAAACCATTTTTTGCCCATTTGAGTTTGAATAATGTGCATAAAATGAGTATTAATTCATACAATAAATGTTAAAGAGTTGGGTTACTGGAGTAAAAAAAACTAAGTAGCAAGATAACTTAGTCTTGCCTACAGTTAAGAATGGTGGTAATAGTCAGGTGGTCTGGGGCTGCATGAGTGCTGCTTACACGTGGGAGCTGCGGTTCATTCAGGGGAACAATGATTTTCAACACATGTCTAAAGTAGGCAAGATCATATTGTTTTGTTTACAATCAAGCATGGTGTGGGTAGCCTCAGGGTCTGAGGCTGCATGAGTGCCGCTCGCACTTGGGTTCATTGAGGGGAACCATGGTTTCCAACACAACTAAGTAGCAAGATAAGAATATGAATAAAAGTCATTTGATGCATTATTGATATTTTTGCTGTGTCAGAGTCCAAAGCTAACAGCAGTTTAGTAGGATGGGACAAACATATATATAAACAAGACAAACATATATATAAACAAGACAAACATATATATAAACAAGACAAACATATATATAAACAAGACAAACATATATATAAACAAGACAAACATATATATATATATATATATATATATAAAGACAAACATATATATATATATAAACAGGACAAACATATATATAAACAAGACAAACATATATATAAACAAGACAAACATATATATATATAAAGACAAACATATATATATATATATATATATATATATATATATATATATATATATATATATATATATATATATATATATATATATATATATAAAGACAAACATATATATATATATAAACAGGACAAACATATATATAAACAAGACAAACATATATATAAACAATGGGACCAACCAGTCCCTGGTGACTACAATGATGAATTATTATAAAATATGATCTCATTTCATGCTTTCCTTTTGGAGGCAATAAAGAGTAGAATTTGTCACATTTATTGATTGGAATGAGATGTCCACCACGTGGTGGCTAAATAGGTCAAAACGGGCGTTGAAAGGGTAAATAGAATTTTAAAAAACATGACATAGTTATCATTTCTATTTAGGACTGAATTTCATTAAGAGGTCGGTGTTAAAAAAAAGAAAAAAGTAAAAAAATAAATGATATATTTGAATAAAATGTACTTCAACTCAAAGTCTGTCCGGAGTCTGAATTATTTAGCTTTGAATAAGCAAACTTAATTCAAGTCTAAAATGCAATTAAAAGTGTTTATCATAGATTATGTACAATTATTATGCAAAAATAATTTCATTTGTCATTAAGGTTAATAAGGAAAAAAGGAGGTGATACAAATAATAATAATAATAATAATAATAATAATAATAATAATAATAAGCTCAAAAAAGTTGTATTTTCTTTTACATATTCATTTTACTAAACATTAAAATTACTTAAATTAATTAATGCAAAAATGATTACATTTGTCATTAAGGTTAGTGAGGGGAAAAAGGAGGTGATAATAATAATAATTAGGGATGTCCGATAATGACTTTTTGCCGATATCCGATATTCCGATATTGTCCAACTCTTTAATTACCGATACCGATATCAACCGATATATGCAGTCGTGGAATTAACACATTATTATGCCTAATTTGGACAACCAGGTATGGTGAAGATAAGGTACTTTTTAAAAAAATTAGTAAAATAAGATAAATTAATTAAAAACATTTTCTTGAATAAAAAAGAAAGTACAACAATATAAAAACAGTTACATAGAAACTAGTAATGAATGAAAATTAGTAAAATTAACTGTTAAAGGTTAGTACTATTAGTGGACCAGCAGCACGCACAATCATGTGTGCTAACGGACTGTATCCCTTGCAGACTGTATTGATATATATTGATATATAATGTAGGAACCAGAATATTAATAACAGAAAGAAACAACCCTTTTGTGTGAATGAGTGTAAATGGGGGAGGGAGGTTTTTTGGGTTGGTGCACTAATTGTAAGTGTATCTTGTGTTTTTTATGTTGATTTAATTTTAAAAAAAACAAACAAAAAAAAAAAAACGATACCGTTAATAAAAAAAACGATACCGATAATTTCCGATATTACATTTTAACGCATATATCGGCCGATAATATCGGCAGGCCGATATTATCGGACATCTCTAATAATAATGATACTAATAATCCATCCACCCATTTTCTACCGCTTATTATGATAATAATAATAATAAGAAGAAGAAGAAACTCAAAAAAGTTGTATTTTCTTTTCCATATTAATTTTGCTATACATTAAGATGACTTAAATCAATGAAAAAACATGATATGTTTATAATTTTTTATTTTGGACTGAAGTTAATTAAGAGGACGGTGTTAAAAAAATAAAAAATAAAAAGTAGAAAGAATTATGAAAAAATTTGTTTTATATATATATATATATATATATATATATATATATATATATATATATATATATATATATATATATATATATATACATATATATATATATATATATAAATACAATGTACTTCAAATCAAAATCAGGCTGGAGTCTGAATTATTTAGCTTTGAATAAGCAAACTTAATTCAAGTTTAAAATGCAATTAAAAGTGTTTATCATAGATTATGTAAAATTATTATGCAAAAATTATTTCATTTGTCATTAAGGTTGATGAGGGGAAAAAAGAGGCGGTGATACGAATAATAATAATAATAATAATAATAATCTCTCTTGTATTTTCTTTTCCATATTCATTATACTAAACATTAGAATGACTAAATTAATTAAAGCAAAAATGATTACATTTGTCATTAAGGTTAATGAGGGAAAAAGGAGGTGATATTATTAATAATAATAATAATAATGAGAAGCTACAAAAAGTTGTGTTTTCTTTTCCATATTCATTTTGCTAAACATTAAAATTAGTTAATTAATGCAAACATGATTATATTTGTAATTAAGGTTAATGAGGAAAAAAGAAGGAGGTGATACAAATAATAATAATAATAATGAGAAAATCAAAAAAGCTGTATTTTATTTTCCATATTCATTTTGCTAAACATTAAAATGACTTAAATGAATGAAAAATAATGAAATTGATCAAATAATTCAAAATGTAAAAAAAAACAAAGTGTGATTAGAAGTTGGTGAAAGCTCCCTAAGTGGAGTGCTTCTCCACACCCTGCTTGATGCCCAGCACCAGGTGCACAAACCAGTTGAACTGCACCATCCAACCTTTCTCTCTGCAGATCTCAATCTGGTCCAGCAGGTGGCGCCGCGCCTCGTCCTCCCCCCGGCCCACCGTCAGCGCCTCACGGATGTACTCGATGTCCTCCTTGCTGGTGAGCTGAGGCATGCCTGGAGCAAACACACCTTAGGTTAGTCACACAGGTTAGTTACTCTTAGGTTAGTCACTCTTAGGTTAGTCACACATGTTAGTCACATAGGTTAGTCACTCTTAGGTTAGTCACACAGGTTAGTCACTCTTAGGTTAGTCACACAGGTTAGTTACTCTTAGGTTAGTCACTCTTAGGTTAGTCACACAGGTTAGTCACTCTTAGGTTAGTCACACAGGTTAGTTACTCTTAGGTTAGTCACTCTTAGGTTAGTCACACAGGTTAGTCACACAGGTTAGTCACTCTTAGGTTAGTCACGCAGATTAGTTACTCTTAGGTTAGTCACTCTTAGGTTAGTCACACAGGTTAGTCACTCTTAGGTTAGTCACTCTTAGGTTAGTCACACAGGTTAGTTACTCTTAGGTTAGTCACACAGGTTAGTCACTCAGGTTAGTCACTCTTAGGTTAGTCACACAGGTTAGTCACTCAGGTTAGTCACTCCTAGGTTAGTCACACAGGTTAGTTACTCTTAGGTTAGTCACTCTTAGGTTAGTTACTCTTAGGTTAGTCACACAGGTTAGTTACTCTTAGGTTAGTCACACAGGTTAGTCACTCTTAGGTTAGTCACTCTTAGGTTAGTCACACAGGTTAGTTACTCTTAGGTTAGTCACACAGGTTAGTTACTCTTAGGTTAGTCACACAGGTTAGTCACTCAGGTTAGTCACTCTTAGGTTAGTCACTCAGGTTAGTCACTCTTAGGTTAGTCACGCGGGCAACCAGCTCTTCCTCCCAGGGAATCTAAGTTACTGGTCAATCCCAAGTTCTTTTGATGACATATATGCTGAGTAAGAAAGACCATCAAGACAGAATTGGAATATTTTCAAGTTTTACTAAAGCTTTAGGAGATCAGTTTAACCAACACATTCATATCGGCTGCTCTAGTTGATCTGGCATTCAAACGGAAAAGCCAACTTCTTGCACACAAAGAAAGCCCCCCCCCCTCCCCCTCGCAACACTGATAAGGAAAGAGTGGGTGTTGTATTTCACATTGCTGATGGTTTAAGACACTAAACAGACAATCTGAAGACAAAGAGAGACTGGTAGAATATACAAAGGAAAAGTACTAGCTGCTCCAAACATGGCTATGAATAGAGAAATAACTCTTAAACATATATGCATCCTCCACATTAGTCATGCGGGCGACACAGGTGCTACACAGGTTAGTCACTCTTAGGTTAGTCACACGGGCGACACAGGTTAGTCACTCTTAGGTTAGTCACTCTTAGGTTAGTCACGCGGGCGACACAGGTTAGTCACTCTTAGGTTAGTCACGCGGGCGACACAGGTTAGTTACTCTTAGTTAGTCACCCGGGCGACACAGGTGCTACACAGGTTAGTCACTCTTAGGTTAGTCATGCGGGCAACACAGGTTAGACACTCTTAGGTTAGTCACACGGGCGACACAGGTGCTACACAGGTAAGTCACTCTTAGGTTAGTCAGGCGGGCGACACAGGAGCTACACAGGTTAGTCACTCTTAGGTTAGTCACGCGGGCGACACAGGTTAGTTACTCTTAGTTAGTCACCCGGGCGACACAGGTGCTACACAGGTTAGTCACTATTAGGTTAGTCATGCGGGCGACACAGGTTAGACACTCTTAGGTTAGTCACACGGGCAACACAGGTGCTACACAGGTAAGTCACTCTTAGGTTAGTCAGGCGGGCGACACAGGCGCTACACAGGTTAGTCACTCTTAGGTTAGTCACGCGGGCGACACAGGCGCTACACAGGTTAGTCACTCTTAGGTTAGTCACGCGGGCGACACAGGAGCTACACAGGTTAGTCACTCTTAGGTTAGTCACGCGGGCGACACAGGTGCTACACAGGTAAGTCACTCTTAGGTTGGTCAGGCGGGCGACACAGGTGCTACACAGGTTAGTCACTCTTAGGTTAGTCAGGCGGGCGACACAGGCGCTACACAGGTTAGTCACTCTTAGGTTAGTCAGGCGGGCGACACAGGCGCTACACAGGTTAGTCACTCTTAGGTTAGTCAGGCGGGCGACACAGGCGCTACACAGGTTAGTCACTCTTAGGTTAGTCAGGCGGGCGACACAGGCGCTACACAGGTTAGTCACTCTTAGGTTGGTCAGGCGGGCGACACAGGCGCTACACAGGTTAGTCACTCTTAGGTTAGTCAGGCGGGCGACACAGGCGCTACACAGGTTAGTCACTCTTAGGTTAGTCACGCGAGCGACACAGGCGCTACACAGGTTAGTCACTCTTAGGTTAGTCATGCGGGCGACACAGGTTAGACACTCTTAGGTTAGTCACACGGGCAACACAGGTGCTACACAGGTAAGTCACTCTTAGGTTAGTCAGGCGGGCGACACAGGCGCTACACAGGTTAGTCACTCTTAGGTTAGTCAGGCGGGCGACAGGTTCTACACAGGTTAGTTACTCTTAGGTTAGTCACGCGGGCGACACAGGTTCTACACAGGTTAGTCACTCTTAGGTTAGTCACTCTTAGGTTAGTCACTCTTAGGTTAGTCACGCGGGCAACCAGCTCTTCCTGCCAGGGAATCTAAGTTACTGGTCAATCCCAAGTTCTTTTGATGACATATATGCTGAGTAAGAAAGACCATCAAGACAGATTTGGAATATTTTCAAGTTTTACTAAAGCTTTAGGAGATCAGTTTAACCAACACATTCATATCGGCTGCTCTAGTTGATCTGGCATTCAAACGGAAAAGCCAACTTCTTGCACACAAAGAAAGACCCCCCCCCTCCCCCTCCCCCTCGCAACACTGATAAGGAAAGAGCGGGTGTTGTATTTCACATTCCTGATGGTTTAAGACACTAAACAGACAATCTGAAGACAAAGAGAGACTGGTAGAATATACAAAGGAAAAGTACTAGCTGCTCCAAACATGGCTATGAATAGAGAAATAACTCTTAAACATATATGCATCCTCCACATTAGTCATGCGGGCGACACAGGTGCTACACAGGTTAGTCACTCGTAGGTTAGTCACTCTTAGGTTAGTCACACGGGCGACACAGGCGCTACACGGGCGTCACGTACATACCTGTCATCAGCATCATTGAGAAGAGGATGATGAGCAGGTTGGTGTGGTGGCGAAGAGCCAGGTAGGCTTTCACGCACACGTCCTGACACACACATGAAGAAGTACATGAAGAAGTACATGAAGAAGTACATGAAGACATGAGGGGATGGTTTACCTGGAACTTCTGGAAGTGGGGGCTGCTCTTCTTTCCGGAAGTGCCCATCACGTACAGGAAGTCGGGCGTGAGCACAAAGGGAACCCACTCCTTGCTGATGCCCATGAAACTCTTGTAGTTGCCCAGGATGTGGCCAAAGTCGATGTGGAAGAGGTTCCCTGCAGAGACACCTTTTCTTACTGACACATTCTACTTGGTGAACGCAGCACAACAGCTGCTAAAGACAGAAAGAAGACACAATAAATAATAAGTTGATCAATGAATAATAAGAGAAAGTAGTGAGAATAATAGTTGTAATTCTACGTGTCCTGAGAAGTAGTGTGGAAGGATGCAAATATGTTTAAGAGTTATTCCTCTATATAAACATCCATCCATCCATCCATTTTCCACCGATTATTCCCTTCGGGATTGCGGGGGACGCTGGAGCCTATCTCAGCTACAATCGGGCGGAAGGCGGGGTACACCCTGGACAAGTCGCCACTGCATCACAGTCCTCCAAACATATTGCTGGGTATTGTGACCAAACACCTCCATTTTGGTTTCATCTGATCTTTCCTCCAGAAGGTCTTATCTTTGTCCATGTGATGTCAGATCAAACAAAAACTGAGCTGTTTGGCCACAATACCCAGCAATATGTTTGGAGGAGAAAAGGTGAGGCCTTTAATCCCAGGACCACCATACCTACCGTCAAGCATGGTGGTGGTAGTATTATGCTCTGTGGCCTGTTTTGCTGCCAATGGAACTGCTGCTTTAAATGGGACAATGAAAAAGGAGGATTAGCTCCAAATTGTTCAGGACAAGCTAAAATCATCAGCCCAGAGGTTGGGTCTTGGGCGCAGTTGGGTGTTCCAACAGGACAATGACCTCAAACCAGAGGTGGGTAGTAACGCGCTACATTTACTCCGTTACATCTACTTGAGTAACTTTTGGGATGAATTGTACTTCTAAGAGTAGTTTTAATGAAACATACTTTTACTTGAGTATATTTATAGAGAAGAAACGCTACTTTTACTCCGCTCCATTTATCTACATTCAGCTCGCTACTGATTTTTATCCATCTGTTAATGCACGCTTTGTTTGTTTTGCTTTGTCAGACAGACCTTCAAAGTAGGATCTATCATATGCCTGCGTTTCACCAATCAAATGCAGTCACTGGTGACATTTGACTCCGTTTCACCAATCAAATGCAGTCACTGGGGACGTTTGACTCCGTTTCACCAATCAAATACAGTCACTGGTGACGTTTGACTCCGTTTCACCAATCAAATGCAGTCACTGGTGACGTTTGACTCCGTTTCACCAATCAAATGCAGTCACTGGTGACGTTTGACTCCGTTTCACCAATCAAATTCAGTCACTGGTGACGTTTGACTCCGTTTCACCAATCAAATGCAGTCACTGGTGATGTTTGACTCCGTTTCACCAATCAAATGCAGTCACTGGTGACGTTTGACTCCGTTTCACCAATCAAATACAGTCACTGGTGACGTTTGACTCCGTTTCACCGATCAAATACAGTCACTGGTGACGTTTGACTCCGTTTCACCAATCAAATACAGTCACTGGTGACGTTTGACTCCGTTTCACCGATCAAATGCAGTCACTGGTGACGTTTGACTCCGTTTCACCAATCAAATACAGTCACTGGTGACAATGGAATCCGTTTCACCAATCAAATACAGTCACTGGTGGCGTTTGACTCCGTTTCACCAATCAAATGCAGTCACTGGTGACGTTTGACTCCGTTTCACCAATCAAATGCAGTCACTGGTGACGTTTGACTCCGTTACACCAATTAAATGCAGTCACTGGTGACGTTTGACTTCGTTACACCAATCAAATGCAGTCACTGGTGAGGTTTGACTCCGTTTCACCAATCAAATGCAGTCACTGGTGACGTTTGACTCCGTTTCACCAATCAAATACAGTCACTGGTGACGTTTGACTCCGTTTCACCAATCAAATGCAGTCACTGGTGACGTTTGACTCCGTTTCACCAATCAAATACAGTCACTGGTGACGTTTGAATCCGTTTCACCAATCAAATACAGTCACTGGTGGCGTTTGACTCCGTTTCACCAATCAAATGCAGTCACTGGTGACGTTTGACTCCGTTTCACCAATCAAATGCAGTCACTGGTGACGTTTGACTCCGTTACACCAATTGAATGCAGTCACTGGTGACGTTTGACTTCGTTACACCAATCAAATGCAGTCACTGGTGAGGTTTGACTCCGTTTCACCAATCAAATGCAGTCACTGGTGACGTTTGACTCCGTTTCACCAATCAAATACAGTCACTGGTGACGTTTGACTCCGTTTCACCAATCAAATACAGTCACTGGTGACGTTTGACTCCGTTTCACCAATCAAATGCAGTCACTGGTGACGTTTGACTCCGTTTCACCAATCAAATACAGTCACTGGTGACGTTTGACTCCGTTTCACCAATCAAATGCAGTCACTGGTGATGTTTGACTCCGTTTCACCAATCAAATGCAGTCACTGGTGATGTTTGACTCCGTTACACCAATTAAATGCAGTCACTGGTGACGTTTGACTTCGTTACACCAATCAAATGCAGTCACTGGTGACGTTTGACTCCGTTTCACCAATCAAATACAGTCACTGGTGACGTTTGACTCCGTTTCACCAATCAAATGCAGTCACTGGTGATGTTTGACTCCGTTTCACCAATCAAATGCAGTCACTGGTGACGTTTGACTCCGTTACACCAATTAAATGCAGTCACTGGTGACTTTGACTTCGTTACACCAATCAAATGCAGTCACTGGTGAGGTTTGACTCCGTTTCACCAATCAAATGCAGTCACTGGTGACGTTTGACTCCGTTTCACCAATCAAATACAGTCACTGGTGACGTTTGACTCCGTTTCACCAATCAAATACAGTCACTGGTGACGTTTGACTCCGTTTCACCAATCAAATGCAGTCACTGGGGACGTTTGACTCCGTTTCACCAATCAAATACAGTCACTGGTGACGTTTGAATCCGTTTCACCAATCAAATACAGTCACTGGTGGCGTTTGACTCCGTTTCACCAATCAAATGCAGTCACTGGTGACGTTTGACTCCGTTTCACCAATCAAATGCAGTCACTAGTGACGTTTGACTCCGTTTCACCAATCAATTGCAGTCACTGGTGACGTTTGACTCCGTTTCACCAATCAAATACAGTCACTGGTGACGTTTGACTCCGTTTCACCAATCAAATGCAGTCACTGGTGATGTTTGACTCCGTTTCACCAATCAAATACAGTCACTGGTGACGTTTGACTCCGTTTCACCAATCAATTACAGTCATTGGTGACGTTTGACTCCGTTTCACCAATCAAATACAGTCACTGGTGACGTTTGACTCCGTTTCACCAATCAAATACAGTCACTGGTGACGTTTGACTCCGTTTCACCAATCAAATACAGTCACTGGTGACGTTTGACTCCGTTTCACCAATCAAGTACAGCCCACACCTATCAGTTTATGGTTTGCGTAAAGGCTAACTTGTTATTTTCCTTCGTAATCTCTGCCTACTGAGCCTATGGTGCTGTTAAGTTATTGTGGCTCAATTTGCCTTCATTTATTTTATGTTAATGTATTATTATTTAATATATATTATTGTTTTAGTTGCTTAAGAGATATTCCTGGCTCTGAATTTGCTCATTGCTATTTTTATGTTTTTGTGCATTATTTGTTGCCGTCATCATTAAACGACCAGGTTACTCATCAGTTACTCAGTACTTGAGTAGTTTTTTCACAACATACTTTTGACTTTTACTCAAGTAAATATTTGGGTGACTACTCCTTACTTATACTTGAGTAATACGTCTCTAAAGTAACAGTACTCTTACTTGAGTACAATTTCTGGCTACTCTACCCACCTCTGCCCCAAACACACCTCAAAAGTGGTAAAGGAATGGCTAAATCAGGCTAGAATGAAGGTTTTCTTCCCAAAGTCCTGACTTAAAGGTGTGGACAATGCTGAAGAAACAAGTCCATGTCAGAAAAGCAACACATTTAGCTGAACTGCAGCAATTTAGTGGTCAAGTGGTCAAGCAGAAGCTTGTGGATGGCTACCAAAAGCGCCTTATTGCAGGTAAACTTGCCAAGGGACATGTAAGCAAATATTAACATTGCTGTATGTATACTTTTGACTCAGCACATTTGCTCACATTTTCAGTAGACCCATAATAAATTCATAAAAATTCATGAATGTTTTTTGTGACCAACAAGTATGTGCTCCAATCACTACATCACAAAAAAATAAGAAATGATTGGAAACTCAAGACAGCCGTGACATGATGTTCTTTACTAGTGTATGTACACTTTTGACCACCACTGTATAAAGTACACATCCTTGTACACGTAATATATCACTATATTGATTTAAAGTATAATGTACACATCATTGTACACGTAATATATCACTATATTGATTTAAAGTATAATGTACACATCATTGTACACGCAATATATCACTATATTGATTTAAAGTATAAAGTATGCATCATTGTACACGTAATATATCACTATATTGATTTAAAGTATAAAGTACGCATCATTGTACACGTAATATATCACTATATTGATTTAAAGTATAATGTACACATCATTGTACACGTAATATATCACTATATTGATTTAAAGTATAAAGTACACATCATTGTACACGTAATATATCACTATATTGATTTAAAGTATAATGTACACATCATTGTACATGTAATATATCACTATATTGATTTAAAGTAAAATGTACAGGTTGTGCAGTATTTTACAATGTCATTCATAGTCCAGCAAGCCACAGTAGAGCTTTTCAATTCTATTAAAATGAAACTTTAAAGTAGTCAGTGTACAGATTTACTACCCACTGAAAATGACTCAACGCAGTGTTGACACAAAATCTTTCTGTCCAAGTTGTACACCAACTACTCTCAGATTATAGTCCCTTGAGAAGAGGCTACTGTAGTGAATCAGGATCACGTGTGCTTACCAGATTCCGTGATCATGATGTTGTCGTTGTGGCGGTCGCCGATGCCGAGGACGTAGGTGGCCACGCAGTAACCCCCGCACGAGTACAAAAACCTCTCCAAGACCTGCTGAAACTGGAAACACAGCACACCATGAGGCTACTGTACTCCCCCTGCTGGTGAGTTACAGTTTTAATTGAAATATTAAAAGGGCCCTCACACCCTCTTGTACCTTGGGGTTGACATAAGTGGGCGGGCACACATATGACACATGTGGTCACGACCTTCCAAAGACCAACATCACACACTTCAGGAAGATCGGAGATTGTGGAAGGAAGTTATAATTTTCCACCAGAAGGTGGCGATGTTGGCGCCACAGCACCATCCCACCCACCATCAGAAATACAGAAAGATTGGAGCATATGGAAGGACGTTATAATTTTCCACCACAGGGGGGCGACATTATCGATGTGTGGTCATGATCAGACCCCAACCAAAAAGCCTCAATTTAGTTTGGATTAGTTTAAATCTGATCATCTGAAGTTGGTGGTTGATGGAGCAGTTTTCGCCGGCCACTATGAACGGGTAGGAATAGGTAGTGACCGACTCAGCACTTCAGGGTGTCATCATCATCTTTTGTAGCAGTTCCGGACGGGATCTGAGTTTGTGGAGCCAAGTCATAAATGTGGAAAGTTTGTTTATTGTTGTTTTTTTTTTTACTGATATACAATTGACAAAAGTAAACACAAATACATCAAATGCTGTATTCTCTACCACCAAGTAAAATAATTAAAAACGGGGGGGGGAGGGGACGAAAATTGCGATTCTTATTTGTGACAAATCATCCCTCAATCGAGAATCTATTTTTGAATCGGATTATATACATACATATATATATATATATATATATATATATATATATATATATATATATACATATATATACATACATACATACATACATACATACATATATATATATATATATATATATATATATATATATATATATATATATATATATATATATATATATATATATATATATATATATATATATACATACACACACACACATATATACATACACATATATATACACATATATGTATATATTTGTACATACATATATACATATATATACTGTATTACATACATACATATATACATATATATACTGTATATATACACATACATACATATATACACATATACATACATACATATATACATTTATACACATATACATACATACATATATATGTAAATATATATACATGTATACGTACATATATATACATACATACATATATATATACATACATACACACATGTATCCATACATACATGTATACGTACATATATATACATACATACATATATACGTACATATATATATACATACATACACACATGTATCCATACATACATACACATATATATATACACATATATGTATATATTTGTACATACATACATACATACATACATATATATACTGTATATATACACATACATACATATATACACATATACATACATACATATATATATATATATATACACATATACATACATACATATATATGTACATATATACATGTATACGTACATATATA
Organism: Entelurus aequoreus; assembly: GCF_033978785.1. NCBI lineage: Eukaryota > Metazoa > Chordata > Actinopteri > Syngnathiformes > Syngnathidae > Entelurus > Entelurus aequoreus. Next base: position 60,343,967 of record NC_084742.1, on the reverse strand, counting down.
TACATACATACATATATACGTACATATATATACATACATACACACATGTATACATACATACATATATATACATACATACGTACATATATATGTACATACATACATATATATGTACATATATACGCACATACATATATACATATATATATATACACACACACACAAATGTATATACATATACATATATATACACATATATACACACATATATATACATTTACACACATACATATATATTCACATATATATACACACATACTGTATATATATACATACACATATATATATATACACACATATATACATACACATACAGTATATATACATATGTATGTACATATATACATACATACATTCATATACATACATACATATATACGTACATATATATACATACATACATACATGTATACATAAATACATATATATGTACATACATACATATATATGTACATACATACATATATATGTACATACATACATATATATGTACATACATACATATATATATATATATATATACATATATATACATATACATACACTACCGTTTAAAAGTTTGGGGTCACCCAAACAATTTTGTGGAATAGCCTTTATTTCTAAGAACAAGAATAGACTGTCGAGTTTCAGATGAAAGTTCTCTTTTTCTGGCCATTTTGAGCGTTTAATTGACCCCACAAATGTGATGCTCCAGAAACTCAATCTGCTCAAAGGAAGGTCAGTTTTGTAGCTTCTGTAACGAGCTAAACTGTTTTCAGATGTGTGAACATGATTGCACAAGGGTTTTCTAATCATCAATTAGCCTTCTGAGCCAATGAGCAAACACATTGTACCATTAGAACACTGGAGTGATAGTTGCTGGAAATGGGCCTCTATACACCTATGTAGATATTGCACCAAAAACCAGACATTTGCAGCTAGAATAGTCATTTACCACATTAGCAATGTATAGAGTGTACTTCTTTAAAGTTAAGACTAGTTTAAAGTTATCTTCATTGAAAAATAAGGACATTTTAATGTGACCCCAAACTTTTGAACGGTAGTGTATATACATATATATATATATACATATATATATACACACATATATATATATTTACACACATATATATATATTCACACACATATATATATATATTCACATATATATATATATATATATATATATATACTGTATATATATATATATATATATATATATATATATATATATATATATATATATATTCACATATATATATATATATATATATATATATATATATATATATATATATATATATATATATATATATATATATATATATATATATATATATATATATGTACTAGCTAGCTAGCCATGTCTTAAAGCACCTCTTCCTGAGGGTGTTTCAGTGTTATAACTTCACCTTTATCTTGACTTTTTACACCAAAATGCATACATTCTCCCTTTTTTGTCTACACACTGTGTCTGCTTGTAAGTACTCTGTGTGTGTGCGCTGCCCAACATGCTCCTCTGCTCCTAAAACCAGCAATGTCATGACATGACGACGCTCCCGTAAAAAAAAAAAAGGGGGCGGGGGGGTACCGGTATTTTTTTAGAGGCGGTATAGTACCGAATATGATTCATTAGTATCGCGGTACTTTACTAGTACCGGTATACAGTACAACCCTAGTTTGCAAATATGGATTCTTGAGACTTTTAGGTGCGTCCTGTCATGATCCACATCTCCAGCCATGTGAGTGACGACACGTGAATCTGCTGGCAGATTTTGTCAAATGTGCTGTTTGGTCGCCACAAAGTGGATTGGTGAGTTTTGAAGTGGGAGAAATAGAAAGCAGGGAGAAATTACAAGAGGGCTCTCGCAGCTTTTGCTTCTCGGGCCCTACAAAAAGACACGTGGTGCGACAAGAAAACCACTCAGGCTCACTTCCTGCCTGTGTGGCGTTCCCCTACTTCCTTCCACCACTTCCTGCCTGTGTGGCGTTCCCCTACTTCCTTCCACCACTTCCCGCCTGTGTGGCGTTCCCCTACTTCCTTCCACCACTTCCTGCCTGTGTGGCGTTCCCCTACTTCCTGCCAGTGTGGCGTTCCCCTACTTCCTTCCACCATTTCCTGCCTGTGTGGTGTTCCCCTTCTTCCTTCCACCACTTCCTGCCTGTGTGGCGTTCCCCTACTTCCTTCCACCACTTCCTGCCTGTGTGGCGTTCCCCTACTTCCTTCCACCACTTCCTGCCTGTGTGGCGTTCCCCTACTTCCTTCCACCACTTCCTGCCTGTGTGGCGTTCCCCTACTTCCTTCCACCACTTCCTGCCTGTGTGGCGTTCCCCTACTTCCTTCCACCACTTCCTGCCTGTGTGGCGTTCCCCTATTTCCTTCCACCACTTCCTGCCTGTGTGGAGTTCCCCTACTTCCTTCCACCACTTCCTGCCTGCGTGGCGTTCCCCTACTTCCTTCCACCACTTCCTGCCTGTGTGGCGTTCCCCTACTTCCTTCCACCACTTCCTGCCTGCGTGGCGTTCCCCTACTTCCTTCCACCACTTCCTGCCTGTGTGGCGTTCCCCTACTTCCTTCCACCACTTCCTGCCTGTGTGGCGTTCCCCTACTTCCTTCCACCACTTCCCGCCTGTGTGGCGTTCCCCTACTTCCTTCCACCACTTCCTGCCTGTGTGGCGTTCCCCTACTTCCTGCCAGTGTGGCGTTCCCCTACTTCCTTCCACCATTTCCTGCCTGTGTGGTGTTCCCCTTCTTCCTTCCACCACTTCCTGCCTGTGTGGCGTTCCCCTACTTCCTTCCACCACTTCCTGCCTGTGTGGCGTTCCCCTACTTCCTTCCACCACTTCCTGCCTGTGTGGCGTTCCCCTACTTCCTTCCACCACTTCCTGCCTGTGTGGCGTTCCCCTACTTCCTTCCACCACTTCCTGCCTGTGTGGCGTTCCCCTACTTCCTTCCACCACTTCCTGCCTGTGTGGCGTTCCCCTACTTCCTTCCACCACTTCCTGCCTGTGTGGAGTTCCCCTACTTCCTTCCACCACTTCCTGCCTGCGTGGCGTTCCCCTACTTCCTTCCACCACTTCCTGCCTGTGTGGCGTTCCCCTACTTCCTTCCACCACTTCCTGCCTGCGTGGCGTTCCCCTACTTCCTTCCACCACTTCCTGCCTGCGTGGCGTTCCCCTACTTCCTTCCACCACTTCCTGCCTGCGTGGCGTTCCCCTACTTCCTTCCACCACCTCCTGCCTGCGTGGCGTTCCCCTACTTCCTTCCACCACTTCCTGCCTGCGTGGCGTTCCCCTACTTCCTTCCACCACTTCCTGCCTGCGTGGCGTTCCCCTACTTCCTTCCACCACTTCCTGCCTGCGTGGCGTTCCACTACTTCCTTCCACCACTTCCTGCCTGTGTGGCCTTCCACTACTTCCTTCCACCACTTCCTGCCTGTGTGGCGTTCCCCTACTTCCTTCCACCACTTCCTGCCTGTGTGGCATTCCCTACTTCCTTCCACCACTTCCTGCCTGTGTGGCGTTCCCCTACTTCCTTCCACCACTTCCTGCCTGTGTGGCGTTCCCCTACTTCCTTCCACCACTTCCTGCCTGCGTGGCGTTCCCCTACTTCCTTCCACCACTTCCTGCCTGTGTGGTGTTCCCCTTCTTCCTTCCACCACTTCCTGCCTGTGTGGCGTTCCCCTACTTCCTTCCACCACTTCCTGCCTGTGTGGCGTTTCCCTACTTCCTTCCACCACTTCCTGCCTGTGTGGTGTTCCCCTACTTCCTTCCACCACTTCCTGCCTGTGTGGCGTTCCCCTACTTCCTTCCACCACTTCCTGCCTGTGTGGCGTTCCCCTACTTCCTTCCACCACTTCCTGCCTGTGTGGCGTTCCCCTACTTCCTTCCACCACTTCCTGCCTGTGTGGAGTTCTCCTACTTCCTTCCACCACTTCCTGCCTGTGTGGTGTTCCCCTACTTCCTTCCACCACTTCCTGCCTGTGTGGCGTTCCCCTACTTCCTTCCACCACTTCCTGCCTGTGTGGTGTTCCCCTACTTCCTTCCACCACTTCCTGCCTGTGTGGCGTTCCCCTACTTCCTTCCACCACTTCCTGCCTGTGTGGCGTTCCCCTTCTTCCTTCCACCACTTCCTGCCTGCGTGGCGTTCCCCTACTTCCTTCCACCACTTCCTGCCTGTGTGGCGTTCCCCTACTTCCTTCCACCACTTCCTGCCTGTGTGGCGTTCCCCTACTTCCTTCCACCGCCGATGAGAGCAAAACTTCATATCAGGATAATAAAGAAGTCCTCACCTTCACTTCGCTGACACACTTGTCCCGCAGCCACTGATGGAGGATCTCGTCCTTGAAGGCCCCGGTGCTCCCCACTACACTCTGCTGGATGTTAGCGATGGTGGTGGCGTCCTTGACGATCTCTATCATACCTGCCATATCAGGACCCAGGGGCACGCTAAACAGGTGGAACAAAGGGAAATACTGGACTGGTCTTGCAGGGTGATTTTACCTATTCTGTTCCCGGTGGAGATGCAGCCGTACGGCAGCAAACACAAATCCAGAGATTCGGTCTCCCAGATAGACTGCATGATCAGTAGAATCTGACAGGAAACCACAAACTGCATTACCAAAGCACTTCATCTTCTCTTGCTAAATGTACCTGTTATTTACAAATATTACCGTATTTTTCGGACTATAAGTCGCAGTTTTTTTTCATAGTTTGGCCGGGGGTGCGACTTATACTCAGGAGCGACTTATGTGTGAAATTATTAACACATTAGCGTAAAATATCAAATAATAATTTTTAGCTCATTCACGTAAGAGACTAGACCAGTGGTTCTTAAAGGCCTACTGAAATGATTTTTTTTTTTAAACGGGGATAGCAGATCCATTCTATGTGTCATACTTGATCATTTCGCGATATTGTCATATTTTTGCTGAAAGGATTTAGTAGAGAACATCGACGATAAAGTTCGCAACTTTTGGTCGCTGATAAAAAAAGCCTTGCCTGTACCGGAAGTAGCGTGACGTCACAGGTTGAAAGGCTCCTCACATTTCCCCATTGTTTACACCAGCAGTGAGAGCGATTCGGACCGAGAAAGCGACGATTACCCCATTAATTTGAGCCAGGATGAAAGATTCGTGGATGAGGAACGTTAGAGTGAAGGACTACAGTGCAGTGCAGGACGTATCTTTTTTCGCTCTGACCGTAACTTAGGTACAAGGGCTCATTGAATTCCAATGGGACATTCACAGTGACTTTTATCTCCACGACAATACATCGGCGAAGCACTTTAGCTACGGAGCTAACGTGATAGCATCGTGCTTAAATGCAGATAGAAACAAAAGAAATAAGCCCCAGACTGGAAGGATAGACAGCAGATCAACAATACTACTATCAGGAGACACAGAACCAAACACTGGACGGTTAATGCCGTGCCGCCTGTCGAAGCCTAGCAATGCTGTTGCTAACGACGCCATTGAAGCTAACTTAGCTACGGGACCTCGTCAGAGCTATGCTAAAAACATTAGCTATCCACCTACGGCAGCCCTCATCTGCTCATCAACACCCGTGATCACCTGCGTTCCAGCGATCGACGGCGCGACGAAGGACTTCACCCGATCATCGATGCGGTCGGCGGCTGGTGTCGGATAGCGCGTCTGCTATCCAAGTCAAAGTCCTCCTGGTTGTGTTGCTGCAGCCAGCCGCTAATACACCGATCCCACCTACAGCTTTCTTCTTTGCAGTCTTCATTGTTCATTAAACAAATTGCAAAAGATTCACCAACACAGATGTCCAGAATACTGTGGAATTTTGCGATGAAAACAGAGCTGTTTGTATTGGGATACAATGTGTCCCAATACTTCCGCTTCAACCATTGACGTCACACGCATACGTCATCATACATAGACGTTTTCAACTGGAAGTTTCCCAGGAAATTTAAAATGTCACTTTATACGTTAACCCGGCCGTATTGGCATGTGTTGCAATGTTAAGATTTCATCATTGATATATAAACTATCAGACTGCGTGGTCGCTAGTAGTGGCTTTCAGTAGGCCTTTAACCTGGGTTCGATGGAACCCTAGGGGTTCGGTGAGTCGGCCTCAGGGGTTCGGCGGAGGTAAAGACACATCCGACTTATCGTGTAAATAAAAACTTCTCCCTATCGGCGTATTATGGATACCCCCAAACAATGTTCCCTCTAATTTTCCATCTGATTTGCAGGTTTTTTGATTGATCGATTGAAACTTTTACTAGTAGATTGCAAAGGAAGAGAATACATTATATTAAACAGTACAGTTTACACAGTACATATTCCGTACACCACCACCGCTTAATTCCTCTTCGGGGTTTTGGACGGCTAGTAGCGTTTTATAGCAGCAGGCTGGCCTCCAGGGCCCCAAATCCCCTCCCCCTCTGTTGCGAGTTGTTGTGATTATATGTAACATGTTTATGTGGGCTATGTTAAATGAGTTTTTTTCCCTTGGACTCAGTCTGGACCCCCTCCCGAGGGTCCAGCCTTAGACTGATATTATTTACTCTTCCCCCCTTTCCCAATATCACCTTTTTCCCACCTTTTTTAAGGAGCGCCGTAAGTGGCTGATCCGTTGGCGGTCCCGTCTTGTCCCCCTGTAACGTATGTCTGCTCTTAGTGGCACTGTGCCCAAAATGACATTTCAGTTCTTATGTGTCTTGTACATGTTAAAGAATGGACAAAAATAAAGAATCTTGAATCTTGAATCAATTGACCACTAAATGGTAACACCCCAATAAGTTTTTCAACTTGTTTAAGTCGGGGTCCACGTTAATCAATTCATGGTAAGTGTGTAAGGTGTGTAATTTGTTGTGCGTTCATGCACTGTGTTGGTTTTGTTCTTTGAACAAGGTGATGTTCATGCACGCTTCATTTTGTGCACCAGTAAAAAAACATAACTTTTTCCTGAATTTGAAAAAAAAAAAAAAACATTTTATTTTTCCCTAAAGAAGGGTTCGGTGCATGCGCATATGAAACTGCTGGGGTTCGGTACCTCCAACAAGGTTAAGAACCACTGGACTAGACGTATAAGATTTCATGGGATTTAGCGATTAGGAGTGACAGATTGTTTGGTAAACGTATAGCATGTTCTATATGTTATAGTTATTTGAATGACTCTTACCATAATATGTTACATTAACATACCAGGCACCTTCTCAGTTGGCTATTTATGCCTCATATAACGTACACTTATTCAGCCTGTTGTTCACTATTCTTTAGACATTTTAAATTGCCTTTCAAATGTCTATTCTTGCTGTTGGCTTTTATCAAATACATTTCCCCAAAAAATGCGACTTATACTCCAGTGCGACTTATATATGTTTTTTCCTTCTTTATTATGCATTTTCGGCCGGTGCGACTTATACTCCGGAGCGATTTATACTCCGAAAAATACGGTACAAGCATTTTTGGGTGTAGAAAATCCCTAAATATCTGCTTGACTTATGGCTTCAAAGCAAAGTGTCTATTAATTTGTAAAAAAAAAAATAGAATAAATGCATTTGCAACATTGTAACAATATCATGAGGAGATTACAGTGTATTTCGCACCATAAGGCGCACATAAAATCCTTTCATTTTCTCAAAAATGTACAGTGCGCCTTATAACCCGATGCGCCTAATGTACGTATTAATTCTGGCTGTGTTTACCCACCACAAAGCTATTTCATTTGGTACATGGTGTAATGATAGGTGTGACCAGTAGATGGCAGTCACACATAAGAGATACGTGGGGACTGCAGGCTGACGCCTGTTCAATAAATGACGCTAGCAAGTGCAAGTTAGCAGGCTTTGATTGATTGATTGATTGATTCATTGAAACTTTTATTAGTAGATTGCACAGTACAGTACACATTCCGTACAATTGACCACTAAATGGTAACACCCCAATAAGTTTTTGAACTTGTTTTTTTTGTTAAACCTCCTCCAACCTCCGAGGACAAAGCTACGAACAATGGGAGACCGGGCTTTCTGCTCCGCCGCTCCCAGTCTGTGGAACGCTCTCCCTGACCACCTGAGGGCACCACAGACTGTGGATGCTTTTAAAAAAGGCTTAAAAGCCCTTCTTTTTAAAAAGGCCTTTTTTTAGATATATGCATATTAGTTATAGCTATTTGGCTGTTCTAGTTTTTATTTGTATTTATTTATTTATTATCTTTTTATTTTATTTTATTTCTTAATACACTGTAGCACTTTGAGATTGTTTACTCAATATATAGTGCTTTTTTTTTTACAAATAAAATCTATTATTATTATTATTGTTTAAGTCGGGGTCCACGTTAATCAATTCATGGTAAAGCCCAACACGTTGAGGTTTCTTTGAGAATATAGAACATTACACACAGCGCTCCAAAATCTGTCAACATGTTTTAGTACGACTTTGGTAAGCTACGAAGCCCCACCGCTTGATGGATTGTCGGAGCGTTACGGCTACCATAGTCGGACGTACTGCGCTTCAACCAATTATGGTTTTATTTCGCAATATTGTGCAAAAGCAACTTTTCTTACCCTCTGGTACCTGCTGATGTGTATTTAAGATCTGCATAAGTCCCAAAAATTTGCGTAAGCTCCGCTCCTTCTTTTTCCTCTATCCTCTTGTTGTGGGGCATTTATCCTCCGGTGTTGCCATTGCTAATATAAAGTAGCGTACATTCACTCATATCTGTCAGTAGACTCGCTATGGAAGCGCTAAAAAACTACCGGTACAACAAAGATGACGCTGTCGAAGTGGAGGCACGTAAATAAGACCCGCCCACGGAAGAGACTGTCAGAAAGTGACTTGAAGATGATGTGTAAAACATCATCTATGCAACATTTTGACCAGATAACCACCATTACATGTTATGTAGACCACAAGGAAGTCTTTTAATGTAGAACAAAAATAATAATATCACCCTTTAAGGCGCATTGTAATCCTTTTGTATGAAAATAGAGCTGAATAGACCTGCTCATCGGCAGTGCGCCTTATAATCCGGTGCGCTGTATGGTCGGAAACACATGGTGTACACTGCAAAAAGTGAAATCTAAGTAAGATAAAATATGTCAAATAAGGGTGATATTTGCTTATTTTCTGTCTGATAAGATAATTCTTCTCACTAAGCAGATTTTATGTTAGAGTGTTTTACTTGTTTGAAGTGTTTTGGTCCTAAATGATCTCAGTAAGATATTACAGCTTGTTGCTGAGATTTGATGACCTATATTGAGTAAAACATGCTTGAAACTAGAATATCAACTGTTGCAAAGCTGTGTCATCAACACTCACAAGTATAAAACTACTTTTTTAAAGTCATCATTTCTTACTTTAAGTATGAAAAAAAAAATCATGATGCCGAGCGCATATCATTATGTCAACATAATGGCACGAGCATTTACTTCATTTAAGAATATTTTTCAACATATTGAGCAAAAAGGTCTCTTTTTCAGTGGCCAAGTGTTTAGAGACATGGCTTTCTGCTCCGCCGCTCCCAGTCTGTGGAACGCTCTCCCTGACCACCTGAGGGCACAACAGACTGCGGATACTTTTAAAAAAAGGCTTAAAAACCCTTCTTTTTAAAAAAAGCCTTTTTTTTATATATGCATACTAGTTCTAGCTATTAGGCTGTTCTAGTTTTTATTTTTATGTATTTTTTATTATCTTTTTATTTTATTTTTTTAATACACTGTAGCACTTTGAGGTTGTTTACTCAATGTAAAGTGCTTTTTACAAATAAAATCTATTATTATTATTATTACTATTATTAGAGTGTCCGCCCTGAGATGGGTAGGTCGTGAGTTCAAACCCCGGCCGAGTCATACCAAAGACTATAAAAACGGGACCCATTACTTCCCTGCTTGGCACTCAGCATCAAGGGTTGGAATTGGGGGTTAAATCCCCAAAAATGATTCCCGGGCGCGGCCACCGCTGCTGCCCACTGCTCCCCTCACCTCTCAGGGGGTGAACAAGGGGATGGGTCAAATGCAGAGGACACATTTCACCACACCTTGTGTGTGTGTGACAATCATTGGTAGTTTAACTTTAACTTTTTTTTTCTACCAAGAAAAGTGCACTTGTTATTAGTGAGAATATACTTATTTGAAGGTATTTTTGGGGTTCATTGAGGTTAGCTAATTTGACTTGTTTTGGAAAGTCTTGACAAGGCACATTTTCTTGTTCTATTGGAAGATAATTTTGCTAAGTTCAAATAAAATACCCCTCATTTTTGTATTTTTTTTTCTTGTTTTTGAACACTGACTTTTTGCAGTGTACCTTTACATTCCTAATTATTGACTGTTACAAGTGGCCCTCTAAAAGGCAGCCATCCCTACAATGCGGCCCTCAAAGAAAAGGAGTTTGGTGTGGGGGACCACTGACCTGCAGGATGAGCATGTCCTGTCTGAGGTCATCACCATGTTTGAAGATGATGCCGATGGGGTCCTTGGACAGAGTGGTGGGGTCGGCCCTTTTGAACTGCAGCCACAGCGGCTTCTTCTTGGACGCCATCACCTTGCACTGCTCAATCTGTGCACAACATAGTCGTTGTCTGTGCGATCTGCTTCTTCCTGCTCCTTTTTATGCGCTTCTCATCTAACGACGATCGTAACTTGCTAATGAGCAAATAATCCATTCCAAAACATACGCGTTGTCACCTGGTACCAATATGTTGGTACCGCTACCAATATGATACTTTTCTAAATAAAGGGGACCACAAAAAATGTCATCATTTTTAACAAAAAATGTTAGTGTACATGAAACATATGTTTATTATTGTCATTTAGTCCTTAAATAATATAGTGAACATAATAGATAACTTGTCTTTTAGTAGTAAGTAAACAAACAAAGACTCCTAATTAGTCTATGCAGTAACATATTGTGTCATTTATACACCTATTATTTTGTACACATTATAAAGGACAAACTGTAAAAATGGATTATTAATCCACTTGTTCATTTACTGTTAATATCTGCTTATTTTCTGTTTTAACATGTTCTATCTACACTTCTGTTAAAATGTAATAATCACTTATTCTTCTCTTCTTTGATACTTGACATTAGTTTTGGATGATACCACACATTTAGCTATGGATCCGATACCAAGTAGTTACAGGATCATATATTGGTCGTGTTCAAAGTCCTCATGTGTCCAGGGACGTATTTACTGACTTTATAAACATTATATGATTTTTTTTTTAAAGGCAAACGATTTTGTGACGATAAAAAATATCAATGTAATCATAGTAGTATCGACTAGAGACGCTCTTGTACTTGGTATCATTACAGTGGATGTCAGGTGTAGATCCACCCATGACATTTGTTTACATTGTGACGCCGGCGAGCTATTGTATCCTCCTACGGTGTGTAGTGAAGCATGTTTAGCTATTCCTCGTCCTCCAGTGATAATGTTACTTGTAAGACACTTACTTTATTTGTCACCATGGAGGCCAGGATTAGTGATTTAGAAGTAGCTAAAACACTGTGGATGGATGTTAGCCATGTGTTAAAGCAGCTCTTCCTGAGGGTGTTTCAGTGTTATAACTTCACCTTTATCTTTATCCATTCTCCCTTTTCTGTCTACACACTGTGTCTGCTTGTAAGTACTCTGTGTGCGTGCGCTGCCCAACATGCTCCTCTGCTGGTAAAACCAGCAATGTCACCACGTGACCACGCGCCGTCATGCCCGTTAAAAAAAAGAATATGGGGAAGCGGTACTTTTGAAACAGAGTATAGTATCGTTTTTGATTCATTAGTACTGCGATACTAAACTAGTACTGGCATACCGTACAACCCTAGTACAAATATACATATATATACATCCGTAAACATAAACAAACGTATAACTTCTTAGTATTTCTGTATGAGATGGTTGATTTAAAAAAACGGCCCCTGTATCCTTTCCCATCCTGCACGTGGGAAAAGTAAAAAGTGGAGTCCACATTACCAGCAGGCCCCCAGCTCTGAGTCCAGGATCATACGGCACTCTGAAACCCTCCGGAAGACCGGACGACTGCAGGACCTCCAGCTTCTGTCGCATCTGGAAGACCACTGGGAGCAGACACCGGTCATGTTTAGCTGCACGACATCATGACGGGGGAGGTAAGGTGAACGTGTCGGCACCTTGTGCTGTGACGTCGTACTTGTCCGGAGACATGACCTTGATCTCTCTGGTCACTTTCTGCAGAGCCTCGGTCACCTTCACCTGGATAGCATTCAGAAATCAAGAAAAAAGTATCTCTTTTTTACTTGTCAATCAACCAATGTCAATCACAAGTGTCTCAAAGGGCTGCACAAGCCACAACCACATCCGCGGTACAAAGCCCACATAAGGGCAAGGAAAAACTCACAACCCCAGTGGGACGTCGATGTGAATGACTATGAGAAACCTTGGAGAGGATCGCATATGTGGGTGACCCCCCCACCCCCTAGGGGTGACCGGATGCAATGGATGTCGAGTGGGTCTGACATAATATTGTGAGAGTCCAGTCCATAGTGGATCTAACATAATAGTGAGAATCCAGTCCATAGTGGATCTAACATAATAGTGAAAGTCCAGTCCATAGTGGATCTAACATAATAGTGTGAGAGTCCAGTCCATAGTGGATCTAACATAATAGTGAGAATCCAGTCCATAGTGGATCTAACATAATAGTGAAAGTCCAGTCCATAGTGGATCTAACATAATAGTGTGAGAGTCCAGTCCATAGTGGATCTAACATAATAGTGTGAGAGTCCAGTCCATAGTGGATCTAACATAATAGTGGGAGTCCAGTCCATAGTGGATCTAACATAATAGTGTGAGAGTCCAGTCCATAGTGGATCTAACATAATAGTGAGAGTCCAGTCCATAGTGGATCTAACATAATAGTGTGAGAGTCCAGTCCATAGTGGATCTAACATAATAGTGTGAGAGTCCAGTCCATAGTGGATCTAACATAATAGTGGGAGTCCAGTCCATAGTGGATCTAACATAATAGTGTGAGAGTCCAGTCCATAGTGGATCTAACATAATAGTGAGAATCCAGTCCATAGTGGATCTAACATAATAGTGAAAGTCCAGTCCATAGTGGATCTAACATAATAGTGTGAGAGTCCAGTCCATAGTGGATCTAACATAATAGTGTGAGTCCAGTCCATAGTGGATCTAACATAATAGTGTGAGAGTCCAGTCCATAGTGGATCTAACATAATAGTGGGAGTCCAGTCCATAGTGGATCTAACATAATAGTGTGAGAGTCCAGTCCATAGTGGATCTAACATAATAGTGAGAGTCCAGTCCATAGTGGATCTAACATAATAGTGTGAGAGTCCAGTCCATAGTGGATCTAACATAATAGTGTGAGAGTCCAGTCCATAGTGGATCTAACATAATAGTGGGAGTCCAGTCCATAGTGGATCTAACATAATAGTGTGAGAGTCCAGTCCATAGTGGATCTAACATAATAGTGAGAGTCCAGTCCATAGTGGATCTAACATAATAGTGTGAGAGTCCAGTCCATAGTGGATCCAACCTAGTGTGAGAGTCCAGTCCATAGTGGATCTAACATAATGGTGTGAGAGTACAGTCCATAGTGGATCTAACATAATAGTGTGGGAGTCCAGTCCATAGTGGATCTAACATAATAGTGTGAGAGTTCAGTCCATAGTGGATCTAACATAATAGTGAGAGTCCAGTCCATAGTGGATCTAACATAATAGTGTGAGAGTCCAGTCCATAGTGGATCTAACATAATAGTGAGAATCCAGTCCATAGTGGATCTAACATAATAGTGAAAGTCCAGTCCATAGTGGATCTAACATAATAGTGAGAATCCAGTCCATAGTGGATCTAACATAATAGTGAAAGTCCAGTCCATAGTGGATCTAACATAATAGTGTGAGAGTCCAGTCCATAGTGGATCTAACATAATAGTGAGAGTCCAGTCCATAGTGGATCTAACACAGGGGTGTCAAACTCATTTTAGCTCAGGGGCCGCATGGAGAACCATCTATTTCTACGTGGGCCGGACTGGTAAAATCATGGCATAATAACTTTAAAATACAACTACGGCAACTTCAGATTGTTTTCTTGGTTTTACTTTGGCCTAAAATAGAACAAGCACATTCTGAAAAAAGGACATATCACATATGATCCTCTTGACAAAACAATTCAAGTTAGTTGAAAAATCTGCGGAAAAAAATGGTACAGTTTCAAAAACTCCATGAAGAACACATTGAATTTAGACTTAATCTCAGTGTATCTACAAAGCAATTCAACTTTAAGTCACAGCCCATGTAGGATTGAACAAAAAACATAAGAAAGCATAAATAAAAACTCCTCTATGTATCAACTACCTCATTTGTCTTTCCACTGTTCACTTTCTTTGAATTTACACAGAAGAAACTAATTTTCACAGAACCATATCAATGTGTCTCATGCAGCATTTTAAGTGGGGTTACCAATTGTTTATTTTACTCCTGTGTGTTTTACGTTGGGTCAGGGGGGAGGAGTCCCAGCCCCGCTACTGTGTACCTCTTGCTTGGTATACTTGCTCGCCCCAATATAAACAATTTGCTTGCCTAACAGAATTGCTATTGCGACATCCAGTGGACACATTTAGAAAAACAGTTTATTTAATTTTAAAATGCAGCTCAATTTTACACTGACTCATCTCGCGGGCCGGATTGAACCTGTTCGAGGGCCTGATCCGGCCCACGGGCCGCATGTTTGACATCCCTGATCTAACATAATAGTGAAAGTCCAGTCCATAGTGGATCTAACATAATAGTGTGAGAGTCCAGTCCATAGTAGATCTAACATAATAGTGTGAGAGTCCAGTCCATAGTGGATCTAACATAATAGTGAGAGTCCAGTCCATAGTGGATCTAACATAATAGTGAAAGTCCAGTCCATAGTGGATCTAACATAATAGTGTGAGAGTTCAGTCCATAGTGGATCTAACATAATAGTGTGAGAGTCCAGTCCATAGTGGATCTAACATAATAGTGTGAGAGTCCAGTCCATAGTGGATCTAACATAATAGTGTGAGAGTCCAGTCCATAGTGGATCTAACATAATAGTGTGAGAGTCCAGTCCATAGTGGATCTAACATAATAGTGAGAGTCCAGTCCATAGTGGATCTAACATAATAGTGTGAGAGTCCAGTCCATAGTGGATCTAACATAATAGTGAGAGTCCAGTCCATAGTGGATCTAACATAATAGTGTGAGAGTCCAGTCCATAGTGGATCTAACATAATAGTGAGAGTCCAGTCCATAGTGGATCTAACATAATAGTGTGAGAGTCCAGTCCATAGTGGATCTAACATAATAGTGAGAGTCCAGTCCATAGTGGATCTAACATAATAGTGTGGGAGTCCAGTCCATAGTGGATCTAACATAATAGTGTGAGAGTTAAGTCCATAGTGGATCTAACATAATAGTGTGAGAGTCCAGTCCATAGTGGATCTAACATAATAGTGTGAGAGTCCAGTCCATAGTGGATCTAACATAATAGTGAGAATCCAGTCCATAGTGGATCTAACATAATAGTGTGGGAGTCCAGTCCATAGTGGATCTAACATAATAGTGTGGGAGTCCAGTCCATAGTGGATCTAACATAATAGTGTGAGAGTCCAGTCCATAGTGGATCTAACATAATAGTGTGAGAGTCCAGTCCATAGTGGATCTAACATAATAGTGTGGGAGTCCAGTCCATAGTGGATCTAACATAATAGTGTGGGAGTCCAGTCCATAGTGGATCTAACATAATAGTGTGGGAGTCCAGTCCATAGTGGATCTAACATAATAGTGTGAGAGTTAAGTCCATAGTGGATCTAACATAATAGTGTGAGAGTCCAGTCCATAGTGGATCTAACATAATAGTGTGAGAGTCCAGTCCATAGTGGATCTAACATAATAGTGAGAATCCAGTCCATAGTGGATCTAAAATAATAGTGAAAGTACAGTCCATAGTGGATCTAACATAATAGTGAGAATCCAGTCCATAGTGGATCTAACATAATAGTGAAAGTCCAGTCCATAGTGGATCTAACATAATAGTGAGAGTCCAGTCCATAGTGGATCTAACATAATATTGTGAGAGTCCAGTCCATAGTGGATCTAACATAATAGTGTGAGAGTCCAGTCCATAGAGGATCTAACATAATAGTGTGGGAGTCCAGTCCATAGTGGATCTAACATAATAGGGAGAGTCCAGTCCATAGTGGATCTAACATAATAGTGAGAGTCCAGTCCATAGTGGATCTAACATAATAGTGTGAGAGTCCAGTCCATAGTGGATCTAACATAATAGTGAGAGTCCAGTCCATAGTGGATCTAACATAATAGTGTGAGAGTCCAGTCCATAGTGGATCTAACATAATAGTGTGAGAGTCCAGTCCATAGTGGATCTAACATAATAGTGAGAGTCCAGTCCATAGTGGATCTAACATAATAGTGTGAGTCCAGTCCATAGTGGATCTAACATAATAGTGAGAGTCCAGTCCATAGTGGATCTAACATAATAGTGTGAGAGTCCAGTCCATAGTGGATCTAACATAATAGTGTGAGTGTCCAGTCCATAGTGGATCTAACATAATAGTGTGAGAGTCCAGTCCATAGTGGATCTAACATAATAGTGTGAGAGTCCAGTCCATAGTGGATCTAACATAATAGTGAGTGTCCAGTCCATAGTGGATCTAACATAATAGTGTGAGAGTCCAGTCCATAGTGGATCTAACATAATAGGGAGAGTCCAGTCCATAGTGGATCTAACATAATAGTGTGAGAGTCCAGTCCATAGTGGATCTAACATAATAGTGAGAGTCCAGTCCATAGTGGATCTAACATAATAGTGTGAGAGTCCAGTCCATAGTGGATCTAACATAATAGTGAGAGTCCAGTCCATAGTGGGGCCAGCAGGAGACCAGACGGGTCAGCAGCGCAGAGATGTCCCCTCGCAATGCACAGGCGAGCGGTCCACCCCGGGTCCCTTGTATACATCATCGTTGTTTATTATTAAGTTGTATTTATTTTTGATTTGAAAAAATCCATAAAGAACAAATCCAATGAAAGTTGCTTTGTAAAGAGCTTACACACACAAAATAGTTTTCTCCAATCATCAATGCCGTAGTGAGGTCTGCTCACCTGTTTACCAAAATCCTGCAACATGGACTCGCCGCACCCTCGCAGGTAGGCCTCCAGCAGGACCGCATACCTCTGCTGGTAATGCATGGACTGGGCGATCTCACTGCGCAGGAACCAGAAGAGGAAATGGCCGATACGCTTACTCTGCCACAACGAGACATAGAGACAATGTAAGATGGATTGAAATATCTGGGATGAAGTCAACTCACCCTGAGAGCTCTCTTGAGCAGGAACCTGACCAGGGCACTATCATGGTATGGCTCAAACTTGACTGCCTGCCAACAAACCCCATGGTTTTTATAAGAAGTACATTTAGAGAAATAATGTTAGATGATTGTCAAACTCAAGGGTGTCCAAACTACTGCCTGTGGCCACCAAGTGAGTACTTTGGGTTAATGACCATGAATTACACTTTGAAGTGTAAACAGCACATCATTTTATATACGACCCAATCCAAACAACTTTTCCCACTCATGGCGCAAATAAACCAACACAAAAAGTCAACACACATAACACAACACAACAAGTCAAAACACATGGTCACACATAACACAACACAAAAAGTCAACACACACGTCACACAACACAAAAAGTCAACACAACACAACAAGTCAACACACGTCACACATAACACAACAAAAAGTCAACACACATGGTCACACATAACACAACAACCTTTATATATATATATATATATATATATATATATATATATATATATATATATATATATATATATATATATATATATATATATATATATATATATACAAACCCCGTTTCCATATGAGTTGGGAAATTGTGTTAGATGTAAATATAAACGGAATACAATGATTTGCAAATCCTTTTCAACCCATATTCAATTGAATGCACTACAAAGACAACATATTTGATGTTCAAACTCAAACTTTATTTTATTTTTGCAAATAATAATTAACTTAGAATTTCATGGCTGCAACACGTGCCAAAGTAGTTGGGAAAGGGCATGTTCACCACTGTGTTACATGGCCTTTCCTTTTAACAACACTCAGTAAACGTTTGGAAACTGAGGAAACTAATTGTTGAAGCTTTGAAAGTGGAATTATTTCCCATTCTTGCTTGATGTACAGCTTCAGTCGTTCAACAGTCCGGGGTCTCCGCTGTCGTATTTTACGCTTCATAATGCGCCACACATTTTCGATGGGAGACAGGTCTGGACTGCAGACGGGCCAGGAAAGTACCCGCACTCTTTTTTTACGAAGCCACGCTGTTGTAACACGTGCTGAATGTGGCTTGGCATTGTCTTGCTGAAATAAGCAGGGGCGTCCATGAAAAAGACGGCACTTAGATGGCAGTATATGTTGCTCCAAAACCTGTATGTACCTTTCAGCATTAATGGTGCCTTCACAGATGTGTAAGTTACCCATGTCTTGGGCACTAATGCACCCCCATACCATCACACATGCTGGCTTTTACACTTTGCGTCGATCGTCGATAACAGTCTGGATGGTTCGCTTCCCCTTTGGTCCGGATGACACGATGTCGAATATTTCCAAAAACAATTTGAAATGTGGACTCGTCAGACCACAGAACACTTTTCCACTTTGCATGAGTCCATCTTAGATGATCTCGGGCCCAGAGAAGCCGACTGCGTTTCTGGGTGTTGTTGATAAATGGCTTTCGCTTTGCGAAGTAGAGCTTTAACTTGCACTTAAAGATGTAGCGACCAACTGTATTTAGTGACAGTGGTTTTCTGAAGTGTTCCGGAGCCCATGTGGTGATATCCTTTAGAGATTGATGTCGGTTTTTGATACAGTGCCGTCTAAAGGATGGAAGGTCACGGTCATTCAATGTTGGTTTCCGGCCATGCCGCTTACGTGGAGTGATTTCTCCAGATTCTCTGAACCCTTTGATGATATTATGGAGCGTAGATGTTGAAATCCCTAAATTTCTTGCAAAAAACAGGACGTTGTTCTTAAACTGTTTGACAATTTGCTCACGCAGTTGTGGACAAAGTGGTGACCCTCGCCCCATCCTTTCTTGTGAAAGACTGAGCACTTTTTGGGAAGCTGTTTTTATACCCAACCACTTTTCCCAACTTCTTTGTCACGTGTTGCTGGCATCAAATTCTAAAGTTAATGATTATTTGCAAAAAAAAAATGTTTATGAGATTGAACATCAAATATGTTGTCTTTGTAGCATATTCAACTGAATATGGGTTGAAAATGATTTGCAAATCATTGTATTCCGTTTATATTTACATCTAACACAATTTCCCAACTCATATGGAAACGGGGTTTGTATATATATATGTGTATGTATGTATGTACACTACCGTTCAAAAGTTTGGGGTCACATTAAAATGTCCTTATTTTTCAATGAAGATAACTTTAAACTAGTCTTAACTTTAAAGAAATACACTCTATACATTGCTAATGTGGTAAATGACTATTCTAGCTGCAAATGTCTGGTTTTTGGTGCAATATCTACATAGGTGTATAGAGGCCCATTTCCAGCAACTATCACTCCAGTGTTCTAATGGTACAATGTGTTTGCTCATTGGCTCAGAAGGCTAATTGATGATTAGAAAACCCTTGTGCAATCATGTTCACACATCTGAAAACAGTTTAGCTCGTTACAGAAGCTATAAAACTGACCTTCCTTTGAGCAGATTAAGTTTCTGGAGCATCACATTTGTGGGGTCCATTAAATGCTCAAAATGGCCAGAAAAAGAGAACTTTCATCTGAAACTCGACAGTCTATTCTTGTTCTTAGAAATGAAGGCTATTCCACAAAATTCTTTGGGTGACCCCAAACTTTTGAACGGTAGTGTATGTATGTATGTATGTACTGTATGTATATATATTAAATGTTTTTAGCCTGATGCGGCCCCCCAAGTCATGAAGTTAGAGCCATGGTGGTCAGTCATGCCCTCAGTCTGATGACTTGAAAGAAGAAAAGCTTGTTTGTAGTCCGTTCTCATGTTTGTAGTCAGTTCTCATGCGGGCTCCTCTTGTTTACAGACAGAAAAGTCACATGACATTTGCCAAAGTCAGAGGATTATGGCAGTGCAGTTCTTAACTCAGCTGAGTGGACATGATCTCTGAATGGAGTGAAGAAGGAGCACCTGGACAAGCTGCAGGAGGTATCTGAGCACGTCGTCGTCCTCCAGCGTCTCCAACTTCCTCACCGCCATAGAGCGAACCTGAGCGTCCGAGTAGTGGCAGTCCAGCAACTGCATGGCCAAGCCAACGTCCAAAACGCTGAGCGAAGGAAACACGTATTACCAATGCAGCAAAGGAATGACATTGAGGACATAGTACAGTCAAGGTCTGCTTTATTATAGGCCAATATAATACATTCATGATGCTCTTCCTAAAGTTGTCCTAAATAAGACCATTTCAACTCTGAATATGATTATTTACACTATGCTTATCTGAAGCTGCTGATTGTTTGCATCACTTTGACTTGACTGGATCTTAGTTCTGCATCACTTTGACTTGACTGGATCTTAGTTCTGCATCACTTTGACTTGACTGGATCTTAGTGCTGCATCACTTTGACTTGACTGGATCTTAGTGGTGCATCACTTTGACTTGACTAGATCTTAGTGCTGCATCACTTTGACTTGACTGGATCTTAGTTCTGCATCACTTTGACTTGACTGGATCTTAGTTCTGCATCACTTTGACTTGACTGGATCTTAGTGCTGCATCACTTTGACTTGACTGGATCTTAGTTCTGCATCACTTTGACTTGACTGGATCTTAGTTCTGCATCACTTTGACTTGACTAGATCTTAGTGCTGCATCACTTTGACTTGACTGGATCTTAGTTCTGCATCACTTTGACTTGACTGGATCTTAGTTCTGCATCACTTTGACTTGACTAGATCTTAGTGCTGCATCACTTTGACTTGACTGGATCTTAGTTCTGCATCACTTTGACTTGACTGGATCTTAGCGCTGCATCACTTTGACTTGACTGGATCTTAGTGTTGCATCACTTTGACTTGACTGGATCTTAGTGCTGCATCACTTTGACTTGACTGGATCTTAGTTCTGCATCACTTTGACTTGACTGGATCTTAGTTCTGCATCACTTTGACTTGACTAGATCTTAGTTCTGCATCACTTTGACTTGACTGGATCTTAGTTCTGCATCACTTTGACTTGACTGGATCTTAGTTCTGCATCACTTTGACTTGACTGGATCTTAGTGCTGCATCACTTTGACTTGACTGGATCTTAGTGCTGCATCACTTTGACTTGACTGGATCTTAGTGCTGCATCACTTTGACTTGACTGGATCTTAGTGCTGCATCACTTTGACTTGACTGGATCTTAGTTCTGCATCACTTTGACTTGACTGGATCTTAGTGCTGCATCACTTTGACTTGACTGGATCTTAGTTCTGCATCACTTTGACTTGACTGGATCTTAGTTCTGCATCACTTTGACTTGACTGGATCTTAGTGCTGCATCACTTTGACTTGACTGGATCTTAGTGCTGCATCACTTTGACTTGACTGGATCTTAGTGCTGCATCACTTTGACTTGACTGGATCTTAGTTCTGCATCACTTTGACTTGACTGGATCTTAGTGCTGCATCACTTTGACTTGACTGGATCTTAGTGCTGCATCACTTTGACTTGACTGGATCTTAGTGCTGCATCACTTTGACTTGACTGGATCTTAGTGCTGCTGCCTTTCATACAGTAGATCAAACTAAAGACCTGCTACTGTTCACAAATGTTCTTATCTCCCAGACAGAAAATGATTGGTATAGTATGCTCCTCATGTGGTGTGCCTCAAGGATCAATTGTAGGTCCTATTCTTTTCAATATTGACATGATTCCACTTGGCAGTGTCATCAGGGGCCATGGAATACATCTCCATAGCGATGCAGACCACACTCAGTTGTGTACTTCCATGCCTCCTGGTGACACAAGACCAATGGATACTCTTTCTAATTGACTCTAAGGTGAATGGCTGCGGAATTAGAGACAAAGGTGTAATATTAGCTGGAAAAGTTTGCCATGCTAATGATAGCACACCAGCATGCTAACGTTAAGAAGCTAGCAGATGACTGGGTAAGAAGAAATACCAAAATGCAGTATTTGTTGGTGTAGACATACAAACGTAGAAAACAAGGAATCATCATACATAGAACAGTGAACAACAAGGAACCTCTACATGCAACTTAGCACATACAACAGCAAGGAACCTTCATGTATAGAACATTGAACAGCAAGGAACCTTTTACATACAACTTAGCACGTAGAAAACAAGGAATCATCATACATAGTACATTGAACAGCAAGGAACCTCCACATGCAACTTAGCACATACAACAGCAAGGAACCTTCATGCATAGAACAGTGAACAACAAGGAACCTTCTACATAGAAAAGCAAGGAACCTTCATGTATAGAACAGTGAACAGCAAGGAATCCTTCTACATACAACTTAGCACATAGACCAGCAAGGCACCTTCATGCATAGCACAGTGAACAGCAAGGAACCTTCTACATGCAACTTAGCACGTAGAAAACAAGGAACCATCATACATAGAACAGTGAACAGCAAGGAACCTTCTACATACAACAGCAAGGAACCTTCATGTATAGAACAGTGAACAGCAAGGAATCCTTCTACATACAACTTAGCACAGCAAGGCACCTTCATGCATAGCACAGTGAACAGCAAGGAACCTTCTACATGCAACTCAGCACATAGAAAACAAGGAACCATCATACATAGAACAGTGAACAGCAAGGAACCTTCTACATAGAACAGCAAGGAACCTTCATGTATAGAACAGTGAACAGCAAGGAATCCTTCTACATACAACTTAGCACATAGACCAGCAAGGAACCTTCATGAATAGAACATTGAACAGCAAGGAACCTTCTACATGCAACTTAGCACGTAGAAAACAAGGAACCATCATACATAGAACAGTGAACAGCAAGGAACCTTCTACATGCAACTTAGCACGTAGAAAACAAGGAACCATCATACATAGGACAGTGAACAGCAAGGAATCCTTCTACATACAACTTAGCATATAGAACAGCAAGGCACCTTCATGCATAGCACAGTGAACAGCAAGGAACCTTCTACATGCAACTTAGCACGTAGAAAACAAGGCACCTTCATGCATGGCACAGTGAACAGCAAGGAACCTTTTACATAGAACAGCAAGGAACCATGTATAGAACAGTGAACAGCAAGGAATCCTTTCCTTCTACATACAACTTAGCACAGCAAGGCACCTTCATGCATAGCACAGTGAACAGCAAGGAACCTTCTACATGCAACTTAGCACGTAGAAAACAAGGAACCATCATACATATGAGATATACCGGGGCTCGGATGGTAGCGTGGCCGTGTCGGCAACTTGAGGGTTCCAGGTTCGATCCCCGCTTCCGCCATCCTAGTCACTGCCGTTGTGTCCTTGGGCAAGACACTTTGCTCCCAGTGCCACCCACACTGCTTTAAATGGAACTTAGATATTGGCTTTCACTAAGTAAAAGCGCTTTGAGTCACTAGAGAAAAGCGCTATATAAATATAATTCACTTCAATTAGATGAAGCTGCCACTATTACACAATGGCAGCAGTTTATGTAGGATTTGTTGAAAAACTTGTCAGATTGTGGGCAAACGCTTCGAGATATCGACTTTCCGTAAAAACCGCGAGCGCCTCAAAGCTTTGAGGAACATTCCAGTGTTCTCAGATTTCCAATAAATGGACAAATGGCCGAGGACATGCACCTCAACATACCTGCTGTCCCAGGCGGTGCAGCGCTCCAACAGCCGGTGGGTGGCCAGCACGTCTTCCTGTTTGCCCCACCTGACTGAGGACAGCAGCTTGGGGTAGGCCCTGGCAGGAAGACATGGTGAGCTCTCAAACATCCACTTCCTTACGTGGAGGAGGAGAAAGAAGCACCTGGGATCCCGCATGCACCCATGGCGGAAGTGCCAGAGCAGCTCCTTGTCCTCCGGACTGAGCGGGTGCAGAGGGTCGGTGGCCACGATGGCTGCAAACTGCTTCTTCAGATGGTTGGGCATCTCACGTTGGCCTCGCTCCCCGGCTTCGCTTTCTTCGGGCGCGGCGCCGCCATCCCGGCCCAGGTCGCGGCTCTTGGGAAGCACCACGGGGTAGCAGTACTTGTCCAGTAAAATGGCCATGGCCATGGACGAGGCCTTGTCCGGGTTGGTGGCGGACGTGAGTTTGTCGGCGTTGATGCTGCTGCTGCTGCTCTCCTCGCTCTTCTCCGGCATTTTCCACATGTGGAGCACAAACTCGCCCTGACGCAGCAGCGAGCGGTGGTCGATCAGCAGCAGGTTGACGTAGTACAAGAGCCGGCTCTTGGTCTTTCCTGAAACACCAGCAGGGAGAAGACAAGGTAAGAAATCTGCGTTCTAAGAACTCCGGCTTATTAGTGGTTCCCAGAGCCAAAAAAAAGTCTGCGGGCTATAGAGCGTTTTCTATTGGGGCTCCAGTACTCTGGAATGTTCTACCGGTAACAGTTAGAGATTCTACCTCAGTAGAAGCATTTAAGTCCCATCTTAAAACTCATTTGTATACTCTAGCCTTTAAATAGACCCCCCTTTTTAGACCAGTTGATCTGCCGTTTCTTTTCTTTTCTCCTCTGCCCCCCTCTCCCTTGTGGAGGGGGAGTTGCACAGGTCCGGTGGCCATGGATGAAGTGCTGGCTGTCCAGAGTCGGGACCCGGGGTGGACCGCTAGCCTGTGCATCGGTTGGGGACATCTCTGTGCTGCTGACCCGTCTCCGCTTGGGATGGTCTCCTGCTGGCCCCACTATGGACTGGACTCTCACTACTATGTTAGATCCACTATGGACTGGACTCTCACTATTATGTTAGATCCACTATGGACTGGACTCTCACTATTATGTTAGATCCACTATGGACTGGACTTTCACTATTATGTTAGATCCACTATGGACTGGACTCTCACACTATTATGTTACATCCACTATGTACTGGACTTTCACTATTATGTTAGATCCACTATGGACTGGACTCTCACTATTATGTTAGATCCACTATGGACTGGACTCTCACTATTATGTTAGATCCACTATGGACTGAACTCTCACACTATTATGTTAGATCCACATATGTGGTCCTCTCCAAGGTTTCTCATAGTCATTCACATTGACGTCCCATTGGGGTTGTGAGTTTTTCCTTGCCCTTATGTGGGCTCTGTACCGAGGATGTCGTTGTGGCTTGTGCAGCCCTTTGAGACACTTGTGATTTAGAGCTATATAAATAAACATTGATTGATTGATTGATTGATTGATTGAAGGTGAGGTGTGACACAAGTGTCGAACTCAAAATGTGTCTAGCGAAGGCCTTGAAATAATATTAAGGTACTTTATTTTTATTAAATATATCTGTCTTTTCCATTTTAACAGAACAAATATATGTACTGCATGAAATAGCATCCATTATTATATTATCATACTTTCCAAAATATATTTTTTGTTCAAATAAAACTAAATACTGTAAATTCCACACTAGTGTTGTACGGTATACCGGTACTAGTATAGTACCGCGATACTAATGAATCCTATTTAGTACTATACCGCCTCTAAAAAGTAACGGCCCCCCACCTACCGCCCCCTGTCGTCGTGACATGGTGATATTGCTGGTTTTACTAGCAGAGGAGCATGTTGGGCAGCGCACACACACAGAGTACTTACAAGCAGACACAGTGTGTAGACAGAAAAGGGACAATGGACGCATTTTGGTGTAAAAAGTAATTGTGATTCTCATACATGCGCTCCATTGAGCGGTACGCCAAAAAATCCACTTAATTAAAGTGCAGTGTTTTATTTTCCTATTTTCAAACACAGTGTAACCAACGTTCCCTCTAAGGTGCGCGCCTGTGCAATTGCGCACTGCTCGAGCGTCCTCTGCGCACGGCAAATTTATGCCACGCACAAAATCAAATAAAAAAATAAGCGCATAACAATTTTCGACACACGGACACGACAGAGAAAACAGTTTTCGTCATCATTGTTCAAATATTGTAATGCCTGTCGAGACGCTTTGAGGACATGAATTCCATCCATCACTTTACTGAGCAAAACTCTTTATTGTCGGCCATAAACACATCACCAAAACATTAGTAAAAAAAATGATAGCAAAAGTGGTCATTTTCTGCAGTACAAACCAGACACAAAAGCAACTTTGTTATATCAACAGCAGCCGCTCGCTCTTTCTCACTTGCGCCAACACATGCACATATGGCACTTAGCCAGTGATGCCTTTACAGACACACAAAAAGTCGGACAACTCCAACACCACACATAAAGTGTCATTCCAGGTCGTTACACTATGATTTATGTGTGCTTATTCTAGTGTCATTTATTAGGAATCTTCATTTATAAATATTAATCATGAAATGCTGTTAGTATATTAAATAAATACTAATACAAATACAGGAAGTTGCAGGAATGTACACATGATCCTCTGCTTACATCTCATTGTGCAACATGTGGATGTTTTAATGGGAACTAAATGCAATGTTTGAAAGGGGTACAAATTATTTCCAAAGCAGGACCTCCACCCAGACAAACAATACAAGTACACAGTTCATGAAAAACAATATTTGTTGTTATTGTCATTGTAAGTGGGCCTAAACACTTATATTAGAAATGGAAATGACTGCTGTCATTTGATTCTAATAATAAGAGAATGTTGTCTGTCTATCTGTGTTGGCCCTGCGATGAGGTGGGGACTTGTCCAGGGTGTACCCCGTCTTCCGCCCGAATGCAGCTGAGATAGGCTCCAGCGACCCAGAAAGGGACAAGCGGTAGAAAATGGATGGATGGATGGAGATGTAACTTGTTATTTAGTCAGGTTTGGGACAGGTGTGCTGCTGGTGTAGCCACAGTGTGCACGTCTGATGTTGCTCACATGGCCTCCACTCAACGCTCAGGGAGTTTTGGCCTTTGCTCACACACATGAACAATTAGAGGGAACATTGGGTGTAACTGTTCAAACTGTGTGTAATATTAAATACACTTGTTAAAATAAAACATCTGCCTGGTTGTTAATGAATACTTAGACCTGCTACGCTACTATGCTCCAATGTGGTCATTAAGGTGGTACTTGATGAATACTTAGGTCTACTACACTACTGTATTTTAATGTGGTCATTTTTCATGATTTTCAAGGTAAAAGTTGATTTTCAAGACAAAAAATGATTTTCAAAGTAAAAGTTGAATTTCAAGACAAAAAATGATTTTCAAGGTAAAAGTTGATTTTCAAGACAAAAAATGATTTTCAAGGTAAAAGTTGATTTTCAAGACAAAAAATGATTTTCAAGGTAAAAGTTGATTTTCAAGACAAAAAATTATTTTTAAGGTAAAAGTCGATTTTCAAGACAAAAAATGATTTTCAAGGTAAAAGTTGATTTTCAAGACAAAAAATGATTTTCAAGGTAAAAGTTGATTTTCAAGACAAAAAATAATTTTTAAGGTAAAAGTTGATTTTCAAGACAAAAAATGATTTAAGGTAAAAGTTGATTTTCAAGACAAAAAATGATTTTCAAGGTAAAAGTTGATTTTCAAGACAAAAAATGATTTTCAAGGTAAAAGTTGATTTTCAAGACAAAAAATGATTTTCAAGGTAAAAGTTGATTTTCAAGACAAAAAATTATTTTCAAGGTAAAAGTTGATTTTCAAGACAAAAAATTATTTTCAAGGTAAAAGTTGATTTTCAAGACAAAAAATTATTTTCAAGGTAAAAGTTGGGAGCTCAAAGTAAAGCCGCTGCTCCTCCACATCGAGAGGAGCCAGATGAGGTGGTTCGGGCATCTGGTCAGGATGCCACCCGAACGCCTCCCTAGGGAGGTGTTTAGGGCACGTCCGACCGGTAGGAGGCCACGGGGAAGACCCAGGACACGTTGGGAAGACTATGTCTCCCGGCTGGCCTGGGAACGCCTCGGGATCCCCCGGGAGGAGCTGGACGAAGTGGCTGGGGAGAGGGAAGTCTGGGCTTCCCTGCTTAAGCTGCTGCCCCCGCGACCCGACCTCGGATAAGCGGAAGAAGATGGATGGATGGAAAGTTGATTTTCAAGACAAAAAATGATTTTTAAGGTAAAAGTTGATTTTCAAGACAAAAAATTATTTTCAAGGTAAAAGTTGATTTTCAAGACAAAAAATAATTTTTAAGGTAAAAGTTGATTTTCAAGACAAAAAATGATTTTCAAGGTAAAAGTTGATTTTCAAGACAAAAAATGATTTTCAAGGTAAAAGTTGATTTTCAAGACAAAAAATGATTTTCAAGGTAAAAGTTGATTTTCAAGACAAAAAATAATTTTTAAGGTAAAAGTTGATTTTCAAGACAAAAAATGATTTTCAAGGTAAAAGTTGATTTTCAAGACAAAAAATGATTTTCAAGGTAAAAGTTGATTTTCAAGACAAAAAATGATTTTCAAGGTAAAAGTTGATTTTCAAGACAAAAAATGATTTTCAAGGTAAAAGTTGATTTTCAATGTAAAAGTTGATTTTCATGACAAAAAAGGATTTTCAAGGTAAAAGTTGATTTTCATGACAAAAAATGATTTTCAAGGTAAAAGTTGATTTTCAAGACAAAAAATGATTTTCAAGGTAAAAGTTGATTTTCAAGACAAAAAATTATTTTCAAGGTAAAAGTTGATTTTCAAGACAAAAAATCATTTTCAAGGTAAAAGTTGATTTTCAAGGTAAAAGTTGATTTTCAAGACAAATTGGGTACTTGGAGAGCCAAAGTTTTTCCTGAGGTGATGAAAAAGGTTTGAGAACTACTGCAATAATCAAATAATATGCACATTCATGTGATGTTTATTGTTACAAGCGGCCCTCAATAAAAAGAGACACCCCGCTTAGGTTGACAAATGATGAGCCACATTACCGTCATGGTTTCCACTTCCTGCTGTGTTATCCTGCTGGGAACATCCTTTTGAGTTGGGAGTCTGCGGCTGCTTCCTGCAGACCACCTGAGCAGGAAACGGGAAAGAAAGACTTGACCCACCGCTCAGTGATTATTATTAGAAAAAGGCCAGGAGTGTAAAACAATGGCCAAGTTTACCTGGAGGTTGAGCCTGGAACCTTTGGGCAGGTCTTTGATTTTAATGTTAAACTCCAACCAACTGTTCCACAGCACTTCTTCATTGAAGGCTTTGGGGCTCGTCCTCTCCTGCAAGAGGAGACCATTTTGAAAGTGGAACAATGCATTGTGGGTTTTGCGGCCCTCTGAATAGCGTATTTACTCGACTGAATGAAAGACTACATCTTAAAGTTTTGTACATATCTTTAACAAGTTTAAAACATGGCCAAATGTGCGGCATCATTAACTGCCACAATCAAGTGATTTGGTGGGATATATTTTAATTTTTAGCGTGAAAGCAGAGCCAAGGAAGTGGGGTTAGTGAGCTAACAAAGAGACAGTGGGTCGCAGCCGTGAGACCATCAAACATGACTTTTAACACCATCACCTGGTACATGTTGGTGTGTTCACTGCATTTTCACACTGGTGCGTTTGCATCAAAGCTGTTCCACACGGAGTATTTAGTAGGCTGCTAGTGTTAGCCGAGCTAACTGCGGGCTACAAACAACGTACAGTATTTTGGAAAAAGGCATGTTGTCGGTTTACTTTTAGTCATGGGTAAGCACAAAAATGATTGAGTATTATTTTTGGAAAACTAGCGCAGTGATCAAAGTATCAGAAAGTAATAACGGGCCTGTTTGTTTTTTAAAGAAAACCTGTTTGTATGGACAACAATTAGCCCTAACACACTTTGAATTTTGAACATTTTCAACGGTAAAAAAAACTGACTTTGTTGATGAGATATAGACAAGTTTGGCTTTCACAACCAAAATTCTAATCAAATTTCTGTGTGTAATAATAGGTGATAAAATGAACTGGAAATCTTGTATAAAAATATACAACATAATGTGGCAGGAAATACATCAATAATAAATAAACAAAATATTTATTGGACAAAAAGATCACTTCATATTCTGTACTGTTCGCTAGTGTTACCATATGGGAAATATGGGCAATAATTACAAAAGAACGCTTCGGTCACTAACTGTGTTACAAAAAAGATCAGTTAGAATATTACATTATGTAGGATATAGAGAACATACAAACACTTGATTTGTTGAACCCAAAATATTGAGATTCCAGGACATAGTGCATGTGCAAACAGCTAAAATTATAAACAAATTAAACTATAACCTGCTAGTCAAGAATATACAACAATTCTTCTCAACAAAAGAAGAGAAATATAACCTTAGAGGAAATGTAATTTAAAACATTTGTACGCACGTACAACACTTAAGACCTTCAGTATATCAGTATGTGGAATTAAATGATAGAATTGATTAAGCAAAGCTGTCAAACAATGTACTAATATGATCCAATTTAAGAAACTGTTCAAACTTAAAGTGTTTACAAAGTATAAGGAAGAAGAACCAAGATAAACATTTAGAGTTTATTAATAATCTTAATCATCTCATTATATGAAATACAACTTCCCCAATTATCTAGTTTTGGAATTGTAATATTCATGGAGTATACTGTGAACAAAGGGAGAGCAGGAAGTGAAAAAAAGTGTTAGCAATTACTATGAAATGGAAAAGGGGTAGGATTAAATAAGCTCTGCTTCTTCCGACTCCTTTCTGAACATGTTGAATAGAGACACTGGAAATTGTGACGTTCCAAATAAACTCAAACCATAACCCAAACAATGGATTATTCAGTCATCACTCCAACGTTTGTAAGTTGTACAATATAACTAAAACAATTCTTACTTACTAAACCTTCCCATGTGTGAAGTGTTTTCATGTATATTTGTACGTGCTATCGTAATGTAATCAAGCTAGCGTCGTTAGCATTAGCATTAGTGTCTGTGTTAGTATTATTAACTTAAAATGACACGCTTTTTTAGTTATATTCACCAAAACATTTAGCTGATTGGAGAGCTAGTTTGCGCAGCTAGTGGGTCCATGACCATGACTTCTGTTTTGTTTGAGCAGCCGTTTTACTGCCCTGTTACAGACACCGTTTGGAAACAATTAAGTTAAAGTTAAAGTAGCAATGATTGTCACACACACACTAGGTGTGGCGAAATTATTCCCTGCATTTGACCCATCACCCTTGATCACCCCTTGGGATGTGAGGGGAGCAGTGAGCAGCAGCGATGGCCGTGCCCGGGAATCATTTTTGGTGATTCAACCCCCAATTCCAACCCTTGATGCAGAGTGCCAAGCAGGGAGGTAATGGTATGTAAATAAACATTTACAGAATATTTCTGTGTAAATAACTCATTTCACAACGTATATATCTGCGGCTAATATATGGAGAAAAAAAATTTACCCCTAAAATTCTGTGGATGCGGCTTATATACTAAATACGGTAAACCTGTACTGCTATACTAACTGTACACGGACTACTCTAAAATACTTTTATTTCAAGTACTATGGGCCTGAGAGAAAATATACAGTACACACTGCAAAAAGTGAAATCTATGATGAAATATCTCAAATAAGGATGATATTTGCTTATTTTCTGTCTGATAAGATCATTCTTCTCACTAAGCAGATTTTATGTTAGAGTGTTTTACTTGTTTTAAGTGTTTTGGTCCTAAATGATCTCAGTAAGATATTACAGCTTGTTGCTGAGATTTGATGACCTATATTGAGTAAAACATGCTTGAAACTATTCTTGTCCAAATGTCCAAAACACACCCAGCAATGGTGCACAGGAAGGCGGGGAAGAAGAGGGGAAAAGGCGGCCAAAATGGTCAAAAGTCCCAATTGTGTCCAAAATACCTCCCCAGGTTCCAGTCCCACGAGTCCCGCCGCCGGCCGCGCAAGTCCCGGGATGCAAAAAATGTCCAAAACGCACCCAGCAAAGTCCCACGGTAAGTGGGGGAGAAAAGTGAGAAAAGTCGGCAAAAGTCCCCAAAAATGTTCAAAATACCTACCCAGGTTCCAGTCCCACAAGTCCCGCCGCCGGCCGCGCAAGTCCCGGGATGGCCAAAATGTCCATAACACACCCAGCCGAGTCCCACGGGGAGGGAGGATAAAAGTTGGAAAAGTCGGCAAAAGTCCCAAAAATGTTAAAAATATCTACCCAGGTTGGAGTCCCACATGGAGTCTTAAGACTTGTGGCACTCGAACCCGGGTGTGATTTTTGAACATTTTACCGACTTTTCTCACTTTTCTCCCCGCCTTCCTGTGGGACTTTGCTGGGCGCGTTTTGGACATTTTGGGCATCCCAGCCGGCGGCAGGACTTGTGGGACTCGAACCTGGGTAGGTATTTTTAACATTTTTGGGACTTTTGCCGACTTTTCCAACTTTTATCCCCCCTCTCCGTGGGACTCGGCTGGGTGTGTTATGGACGTTTTGGGCATCCCGGGACTTTCGCGGCCATACATAAGATTTTATGTTTGAGTGTTTTACTTGTTTTAAGTGTTTTGGTCCTAAATGATCTCAGTAAGATATTACAGCTTGTTGCTGAGATTTGATGACCTATATTGAGTAAAACATGCTTGAAACTATTTTTGTCCAAATGTCCAAAACACACCCAGCAATGGTGCACAGGAAGGCGGGGAAGAAGAGGGGAAAAGGCGGCCAAAATGGTCAAAAGTCCCAATTGTGTCCAAAATACCTCCCCGGGTTCCAGTCCCACGAGTCCCGCCGCCGGCCGCACAAGTCCCGGGATGCAAAAAATGTCCAAAACGCACCCAGCAAAGTCCCACGGGAAGTGGGGGAGAAAAGTGAGAAAAGTCGGCAAAAGTCCCCAAAAATGTTCAAAATACCTACCCAGGTTCCAGTCCCACAAGTCCCGCCGCCGGCCGCGCAAGTCCCAGGATGGCCAAAATGTCCATAACACACCAAGCCGAGTCCCACGGGGAGGGAGGATAAAAGTTGGAAAAGTCGGCAAAAGTCCCAAAAATGTTAAAAATATCTACCCAGGTTGGAGTCTCACATGGAGTCTTAAGACTTGTGGCACTCGAACCCGGGTGTGATTTTTGAATATTTTACCGACTTTTCTGACTTTTTTCCCCGCCTTCCTGTGGGACTTTGCTGGGCGCGTTTTGGACATTTTGGGCATCCCGGCCGGTGGCAGGACTTGTGGGACTCGAACCTGGGTAGGTATTTTTAACAGTTTTGGGACTTTTGCCAACTTTTCCAACTTTTATCCCCCCTCCCCGTGGGACTCGGCTGGGTGTGTTATGGACGTTTTGGGCATCCCGGGACTTTCGCGGCCATACATAAGATTTTATGTTTGAGTGTTTTACTTGTTTTAAGTGTTTTGGTCCTAAATTATGTCAGTAAGATATTACAGCTTGTTGCTGAGATTTGATGACCTATATTGAGTAAAACATGCTTGAAACTATTTTTGTCCAAATGTCCAAAACACACCCAGCAATGGTGCACAGGAAGGTGGGGAAGAAGAGGGGAAAAGGCGGCCAAAATGGTCAAAAGTCCCAATTGTGTCCAAAATACCTCCCCGGGTTCCAGTCCCACGAGTCCCGCCGCCGGCCGCACAAGTCCCGGGATGTAAAAAATGTCCACAACGCACCCAGCAAAGTCCCACGGGAAGTGGGGGAGAAAAGTGAGAAAAGTCGGCAAAAGTCCCCAAAAATGTTCAAAATACCTACCCAGGTTCCAGTTCCACAAGTCCCGGGATGGCCAAAATGTCCATAACACACCCAGCCGAGTCCCACGGGGAGGGGGGAGAAAAGTTGGAAAAGTCGGCAAAAGTCCCAAAAATGTTAAAAATACCTACCCAGGTTGGAGTCCCACATGGAGTCTTAAGACTTGTGGCACTCGAACCCGGGTGTGATTTTTGAACATTTTACCGACTTTTCTCACTTTTCTCCCCGCCTTCCTGTGGGACTTTGCTGGGCGCGTTTTGGACATTTTGGGCATCCCGGCCGGCGGCAGGACTTGTGGGACTCGAACCTGGGTAGGTATTTTTAACATTTTCGGGACTTTTGCCGACTTTTCCAACTTTTATCCCCCCTCTCCGTGGGACTCGGCTGGGTGTGTTATGGACGTTTTGGGCATCCCGGGACTTTCGCGGCCATACATAAGATTTTATGTTAGAGTGTTTTACTTGTTTTAAGTGTTTTGGTCCTAAATGATGTCAGTAAGATATTACAGCTTGTTGCTGAGATTTGATGACCTATATTGAGTAAAACATGCTTGAAACTATTTTTGTCCAAATGTCCAAAACACACCCAGCAATGGTGCACAGGAAGGCGGGGAAGAAGAGGGGAAAAGGCGGCCAAAATGGTCTAAAGTCCCAATTGTGTCCAAAATACCT
Organism: Entelurus aequoreus; assembly: GCF_033978785.1. Lineage (NCBI taxonomy): Eukaryota > Metazoa > Chordata > Actinopteri > Syngnathiformes > Syngnathidae > Entelurus > Entelurus aequoreus. The sequence goes on along the minus strand of NC_084742.1, from coordinate 60,309,519 downwards.
CCCCGGGTTCCAGTCCCACGAGTCCCGCCGCCGGCCGCGCAAGTCCCAGGATGCAAAAAATGTCCAAAACGCACCCAGCAAAGTCCCACGGGAAGTGGGGGAGAAAAGTGAGAAAAGTCTGCAAAAGTCCCCAAAAATGTTCAAAATACATACCCAGGTTCCAGTCCCACAAGTCCCGCCGCCGGCCGCGCAAGTCCCGGGATGGCCAAAATGTCCATAACACACCCAGCCGAGTCCCACGGTGAGGGAGGATAAAAGTTGGAAAAGTCGGCAAAAGTCCCAAAAATGTTAAAAATACCTACCCAGGTTGGAGTCCCACATGGAGTCTTAAGACTTGTGGCACTCGAACCCGGGTGTGATTTTTGAACATTTTACCGACTTTTCTCACTTTTCTCCCCGCCTTCCTGTGGGACTTTGCTGGGCGCGTTTTGGACATTTTGGGCATCCCGGCCGGCGGCAGGACTTGTGGGACTCGAACCTGGGTAGGTATTTTTAACATTTTTGGGTCTTTTGCCGACTTTTCCAACTTTTATCCCCCCTCTCCGTGGGACTCGGCTGGGTGTGTTATGGACGTTTTGGGCATCCCGGGACTTTCGCGGCCATACATAAGATTTTATGTTTGAGTGTTTTACTTGTTTTAAGTGTTTTGGTCCTAAATGATGTCAGTAAGATATTACAGCTTGTTGCTGAGATTTGATGACCTATATTGAGTAAAACATGCTTGAAACTAGAATATCAACTGTTGCAAAGCTGTGTCATCAACACTCACAAGTATAAAACTACTTTTTTAAAGTAATCATTACTTATTTCAAGCATGTACAAAAAAAATCATGACTTTGACACAATTGTGTCTCATAATTAAAACAGATGACAGCCAAATGGACTTTGCTGTTTTATTTTCAATGAAACAATAGAAAACACATACTCATATAGTAGTACACTTGTTATTAGTGAGAATATACTTATTTGAAGGTATTTTTGGGTTCATTGAGGTTAGCTAATTTGACTTGTTTTGGAAAGTCTTGGCAAGCCAAATTTTCTTGTTCTATTGGCAGATCATTTTGCTTAGTTCAAGTAAAATACCCCTCATTTTTGTATTTTTTTTTCTTGTTTTTGAACACTGACTTTTTGCAGTGGAGTAATATAAATAAGTCATCCAAAGGTCCATTTTGTTACCTGGGCGAGAAGCTGTTGACTGTGGAAGATGCTGGCCTCGATGAACACGACAAAGTCTGGAATTTTGGGCAGTGTGGGTATATCGATCCCCAGCACCTTCACCCTGAACTTCCTGTTGCAGTCCCACATGGAGATGGTGAACACTCGCTCGTAGTCCTTCTCGCCGATGGTCAACTGCTCATGTGTGCCTGAATGAAACACAGAGTCAAAAACACAAACACAAAGTGCTGTATTGTTTGGCCGTTTACCTGCAACACCCGTGCAGTCGTCCACTTGGGCCCAGTCCTCCTCGTGGACTAGATCCAGTTCCGGACAGGGCGGCCTCTCCAGAGACAAGTGGATCTCGTCGCCCTTTTTCAGACGCTGACGGATCCAGTTGAAGTTCTGCAGTGGTTTATCTCCATACAGGTACTCCTCCCTGGTTCAAATCCAATCAATGTCACCACTCACTGGCTTCAGTGATTCTTAACCATTGTTGCGCCCCCTAGAGGGCCGCCGAAGAAGACGTGTTTCTCAGCTGTGGTCCGTATGAGCTGCGGCGGTCCTCAGGTGTAATACAGTTTTCCACCACTTGTGGCAGTAATGTCAACATCATACAAACAGAAGAAGTCTGGAGCTAAAGTCATAGAGACGTTTCTATGTAGTTTCATTTGTCTTTATTACGAAAGCTTTTTTTGGAGCGGAATTTATGTAAGTGAATTGTTTGCGTTTGAATTTTTACATAAAATTATGCTGACAATTTCGTTAAATAAAAAATCTTTAGCATAATTTGTGTTTAAAAATTCAGTGTGTAAAAATTAATTGTAATAAAAGAGAGTATCAAAATTCAGTATTAAAACATTCAGAGTAAACTCTATTGGCTGTTCTCCATTGCTTCAGTCCTAATTGACCAGAAATGAGTCTTGAGATTTGAAGCAACGAATATATATATAGGGGCGGTATAGCTCGGTTGGTAGAGTGGCCGTGCCAGCAACTTGAGGGTTGCAGGTTCGATCCCCGCTTCTGCCATCCTAGTCACTGCCGTTGTGTCCTTGGGCAAGACACTTTACCCACCTGCTCCCAGTGCCACCCACACTGGTTTAAATATAACTTAGATATTGGGTTTCACTATGTAAAGCGCTTTGAGTCACTTGAGAAAAAGCGCTATATAAATGTAATTCACTTCACTTCATTTCTGCACTGAATTTTTTCTTTTTCTCTACACTGAATTTTTATATACACTGTATTTCAACAAACTGAATTTTCAAACACACACATTTTGTGAAGATTTCTATTCAGTGAAATTGTCAGCACAAGTTGAAAAATTCAGTTACATAAATTCAGTAAAAAAATAAATAAAAAAAGCTTTCGTAATAAAGACACTACGGTGCCCCTAAAGAGACATGGGGGAAAAAAATATTTAATATATATATATATTTTTTTAGACATGTATCTCGTGCGCATGAGAAACTTTTTATAAAGTTATAAAAAAACAATTTTATAATTTTGTTTTTTGTTTTTGTTTTTAGACATGTATCTTGTGCGCACGAGAAACTTTCTCATGCGCACGAAAAACTTTTTATAAAGTTATAAAAAAACACAAAAAAAATGTTATAATTTTTTTTTAGACATGTATCTCGTGCGCACGAGATACATGTCTAAAAAAATATATATATTTTTTATAAAGTTATAAAAAAAAAAAAATTATACTTTTTTAAATATTTTTTTTTTATAACTTTATAAAGTTTCTCGTGCGCACAAGATACATGTCTAAAATAATAAATTATATTTTTATTATTAAATGATATCCCTTTAGGGACATGTGGGAAAGACACAAATTATTCTCTATCAAAATGGAAACAGGATCAGTTGCTTCAGTCTTAATTTACCGCACGTGGGTCTTGAGTTTCGAAACAACAAATAATACTTTCATACGCAGAATTTTTACACACTGAAATGTAAAACACTGCATTTCAACTAACTGAATTTTTAAAACGCACTAATTTTGCTCCCAGATTTTTAGTCAATAAAATTGTCAGCACAAGTTGAATTTGCAAAATTCTAACTAAAAAAATTCAGTGTAAAAGAAGCTTTTGTAATACACACAATTTTACCCTCCATTAGTTTGCTAAGCGCAAAAATGATGACTAAAGTGGTGAAGCTGACAGTTTATTTAAGAAACGTACATCTTATTATTTATTATACATTTGTTAAAATGTATTATTTTAGCACTTATTATTTATTATACATTTGTTCAAATGTATTATTTTAGTGGGTCTTGAGTTTCGAAACAACAAATAATACTTTCATACGCAGAATTTTTACACACTGAAATGTAAAACACTGCATTTCAACTAACTGAATTTTTAAAACGCACTAATTTTGCTCCCAGATTTTTAGTCAATGAAATTGTCAGCACAAGTTGAGGTTGCAAAATTCAAACTCAAAAATTTCAGTGTAAAAAAAGCTTTTGTGATACACACAATTTTACCCTCCATTGGTTTGCTAAGCGCAAAAATTATGACTAAAGTGGTGAAGCTCACAGTTTATTTAAGAAACGTACATCTTATTATTTATTATACATTATACATTTTACCCTCCCTTAGCTTGCTAAGCGCAAAAATTATGACTAAAGTGGTGAAGCTGACAGTTTATTTAAGAAACGTACATCTTATTATTTATTATATACTATACATTTTACCCTCCATTAGCTTGCTAAGCGCAAAAATTATGACTAAAGTGGTGAAGCTGACAGTTTATTTAAGAAACGTACATCTTATTATTTATTATACATTATACCCTCCATTAGCTTGCTAAGCGCAAAAATTATGACCAAAGTGGCAAAGCTGACAGTTTTTTTAAGAAACGTACATCTTATTTATTATACATTTGTTCAAATGTATTATTTTAGTGGGTCTTGAGTTTCAAAACAACAAATAATATTATTTTCATACGCAGAACTTTTACACACTGAAATGTAAAACACTGCATTTCAACTAACTGAATTTTTAAAACGCACAAATTTTGCCCCCAGATTTTTAGTCAATGAAATTGTCAGCACAAGTTGAGGTTGCAAAATTCAAACTCGAAAATTTCAGTGTAAAAAAAGCTTTTGTGATACACACAATTTTACCCTCCATTGGTTTGCTAAGCGCAAAAATTATGACTAAAGTGGTGAAGCTCACAGTTTATTTAAGAAACGTACATCTTATTATTTATTATACATTATACATTTTACCCTCCCTTAGCTTGCTAAGCGCAAAAATTATGACTAAAGTGGTGAAGCTGACAGTTTATTTAAGAAACGTACATCTTATTATTTATTATATACTATACATTTTACCCTCCATTAGCTTGCTAAGCGCAAAAATTATGACTAAAGTGGTGAAGCTGACAGTTTATTTAAGAAACGTACATCTTATTATTTATTATACATTATACCCTCCATTAGCTTGCTAAGCGCAAAAATTATGACCAAAGTGGCGAAGCTGACAGTTTTTTTAAGAAACGTACATCTTATTTATTATACATTTGTTCAAATGTATTATTTTAGTGGGTCTTGAGTTTCAAAACAACAAATAATATTATTTTCATACGCAGAACTTTTACACACTGAAATGTAAAACACTGCATTTCAACTAACTGAATTTTTAAAACGCACAAATTTTGCCCCCAGATTTTTAGTCAATGAAATTGTCAGCACAAGTTGAGGTTGCAAAATTCAAACTCGAAAATTTCAGTGTAAAAAAAGCTTTTGTGATACACACAATTTTACCCTCCATTGGTTTGCTAAGCGCAAAAATTATGACTAAAGTGGTGAAGCTCACAGTTTATTTAAGAAACGTACATCTTATTATTTATTATACATTATACATTTTACCCTCCCTTAGCTTGCTAAGCGCAAAAATTATGACTAAAGTGGTGAAGCTGACAGTTTATTTAAGAAACGTACATCTTATTATTTATTATATACTATACATTTTACCCTCCATTAGCTTGCTAAGCGCAAAAATTATGACTAAAGTGGTGAAGCTGACAGTTTATTTAAGAAAAGTACATCTTATTATTTATTATACATTATACCCTCCATTAGCTTGCTAAGCGCAAAAATTATGACCAAAGTGGCGAAGCTGACAGTTTTTTTAAGAAACGTACATCTTATTTACTATACATTTGTTCAAATGTATTATTTTAGTGGGTCTTGAGTTTCAAAACAACAAATAACATTATTTTCATACGCAGAACTTTTACACACTGAAATGTAAAACACTGCATTTCAACTAACTGAAGTTTTAAATCATAAATTTTGCTCCCAGATTTTTAGTCAATGAAATTGTCAGCACAAGTTGAGGTTGCGAAATTCAAACTCAAAAATTTCAGTGTAAAAAAAGCTTTTGTGATACACACAATTTTACCCTCCATCGGTTTGTTAAGCGCAAAAATTATGACTAAAGTGGTGAAGCTGACAGTTTATTTAAGAAACGTACATCTTATTATTTATTATACATTTCTTCAAATGTATTATTTTAGCACTGCATACTTAATTTACCGCACGTGGGTCTTGAGTTTCGAAACAACAAATAATATTATTTTCATACGCAGAATTTTTACACACTGAAATGTAAAACACTGCATTTCAACTAACTGAATTTTTAAAACGCACAAATTTTGCTCCCAGATTTTTAGTCAATGAAATTGTCAGCACAAGTTGAGGTTGCAAAATTCAAACTCGAAAATTTCAGTGTAAAAAAAGCTTTTGTGATACACACAATTTTACCCTCCATTGGTTTGCTGAGCGCAAAAATGATGACTAAAGTGGTGAAGCTGACAGTTTATTTAAGAAACGTACATCTTATTATTTATTATACATTTGTTAAAATGTATTATTTTAGCACTTGTTATTTATTATACATTTGTTCAAATGTATTATTTTAGTGGGTCTTGAGTTTCAAAACAACAAATAATATTATTTTCATACGCAGAATTTTTACACACTGATATGTAAAACACTGCATTTCAACTAACTGAATTTGTAAAACGCACAAATTTTGCTCCCAGATTTTTAGTCAATGAAATTGTCAGCGCAAGTTGAGGTTGCAAAATTCAAACTCGAAAATTTCAGTGTAAAAAAAGCTTTTGTAATACACACAATTTTACCCTCCATTGGTTTGCTAAGCGCAAAAATGATGACTAAAGTGGCGAAGCTGACAGTTTATTTAAGAAACGTACATCTTATTATTTATTATACATTATACATTTTACCCTCCATTAGCTTGCTAAGCGCAAAAATTATGACTAAAGTGGTGAAGCTGACAGTTTATTTAAGAAACGTACATCTTATTATTTATTATATACTATACATTTTACCCTCCATTAGCTTGCTAAGCGCAAAAATTATGACTAAAGTGGTGAAGCTGACAGTTTATTTAAGAAACGTACATCTTATTATTTATTATACATTATACATTTTACCCTCCATTAGCTTGCTAAGCGCAAAAATTATGACTAAAGTGGTGAAGCTGACAGTTTATTTAAGAAACGTACATCTTATTATTTATTATATACTATACATTTTACCCTCCATTAGCTTGCTAAGCGCAAAAATTATGACTAAAGTGGTGAAGCTGACAGTTTATTTAAGAAACGTACATCTTATTATTTATTATACATTTCTTCAAATGTATTATTTTAGCGCTGCATACTTAATTTACCGCACGTGGGTCTTGAGTTTCGAAACAACAAATAATATTATTTTCATATGCAGAACTTTTACACACTGAAATGTAAAACACTGCATTTTAACTAACTGAATTTTTAAAACGCACAAATTTTGCTCCCAGATTTTTCGTCAATGAAATTGTCAGCACAAGTTGAGTTTGCAAAATTCAAACTCAAAAAATTCAGTGTAAAAAAAGCTTTTGTATACACACAATTTTACCCTCCATTGGTTTGCTAAGCGCAACAATTATGACTGAGGTGGTGAAGCTCACAGTTTATTTAAGAAACGTACATCTTATTATTTATTATACATTATACATTTTACCCTCCATTAGCTTGCTAAGCGCAAAAATTATGACTAAAGTGGTGAAGCTGACAGTTTATTTAAGAAACGTACATCTTATTATTTATTATACATTTGTTCAAATGCATTATTTTAGCACTGCATAATTGTATGTACTTTTTGCATCAGTTTTTATGACTCCCTTCTTTTGCAGTATATTTGATTAAAATGTATTTGTGTAATCAGTCTGATATTAATTTTTATGATTAATACATGCTTGTATGCTAGTATTTAATTTAATATAATAAGGCTGTAAACTGTAAGTAGTTTAGAAATAATTATTGAAAACGATTAATGACTAATTCAGCGTTAATATTCCCGGGCTCGTCTGTAGTGGAAAGGTTGGGCCCTGAGGTGAAAAAGGTGAAAAAAAGACATGTTGAACAAACCTGCCACACACTCTCAACACAAAGTCTGACTCGGACATGTCGTCAGGGATGCCCAGCACCCCTCTTTTGTTGGCGGTCTTGGAGAAGAAGCAGGCTAAAACCTGAAGGGGACAGAAGAGGCTGTGAGAATCCAGACTGGCTGAAGGGGGAAAGGGTCTTCCTACCTGTGCTGGCGTGTCTTCAATGGACACCTTGATGGTGTGACTGGTTGTGCTGAAGTGGATTACTGCCAGGATGTGGCCATTGCTGACCTGAGAGTGAAACGGTCAAGCATATGACATATTTTAAACACAAAGTATACAAATATGAATAATCTTTGCTGGAAACTGTAACTTCCTCATTAAATGTGACATGTGACCACTTCACTTTAGTCGTGGTATTTCTTGTTTTTTTAATTATAGCCTGAAGATAAAGGATAAACAGATGGGTTATTATTTGACTACTCTGCTTTGTCTACTGGTGTCAAATATCCAAAACGCAGGCTTCTTGATGTGAAAACGAACATCTAGAAATGTAAAATATGAACTTTTTTTTTTTTTTTTTTAAATTAGAACAATTCAGTATCATATATAGTATCTCCACTGTGTTTCTTCTCCCGAGACAACGCGATAGAAATATGACTTAGAATATTATGAATCCAATATTATATAATAAGAGGAATATCAATAAATTACAAAAAAATAGTACCAGTATTTATTTCTTTTTTTTTGCTGTGTTTTACTTGTCTGTATGAAGTGGCAGCTGGTTGCATCAGCTCTTTTCTCTTTGAATGTCTTTTATGTCCTTCAATGTTTGTTGCCTTTTTTTTAAATTTCTTACTTTCAATTAAATAAGGTAAGAAAAATTTAGTTTTTTTTTACTGACACATCATTATGAACAGTTAATATGTTGATGCAATGTGAAAATACTTTATATTTCATAATATATTTTATAGTAAAACTGTTTAAAAATGTGTGTATCAAATTTGAAACAGCAGGTATAAAAGTTAATGTACAAAACCCAAAAGCAGTGAAGTTGTCAATGGTAAATAAAAAGAGAATTCATCCATCCATTTTCTACCCCTTATTCCCTTTGGGGTCGCTGGAGCCTATCTCAGCTACAATCGGGCGGAAGGCGGGGTACACCCTGGACAAGTCGCCACCTCATCACAGGGCCAACACAGATAGACAGACAACATTCACACACTAGGGACCATTTAGTGTTGCCAATCAACCTATCCCCAGGTGCATGTCTTTGGAGGTGGGAGGGGCCTATCCCCAGGTGCATGTCTTTGGAGGTGGGAGGGGCCTATCCCCAGGTGCATGTCTTTGGAGGTGGGAGGAAGCCGGACTAGAACCCACATAGTCACGGGGAGAACATGCAAACTCCACACAGAAAGATCCCGAGCCCGGGATTGAACTCAGGACTACTCAGGACCTTCGTATTGTGAGGCAGACGCACTAACCCCTCTGCCACCGTGCGATTTGCAAATCCATTAGACGTCTCCTGCAATTTTCATGTCCATATGTGAAACTGGTAGAAGGGGCAATTTTTTAAAAATAATTTTAAAAGGTGGCGCTAGAGAGCCAATTTGGAAATTTCATTTTGGGGAACCCAAAAAAATTAAATTTTTTGCCATACCTGACACGTCTGCAAAATATGAGGACTTTTCGTGCATAATGAGGGCCAAGGCAACGTATGGAAGAAAAAACACAGCAATTTCAAAGGGCCCTTGATTGCTCCGCTGCTCGGGTCCCAATAAAACAATGTGTGCTGATCTTTTCTTTTATGAACTGAAACTTACAAACTAACAAATTCATATTATTCACATGTGAATAATGCTGTATAATAGACTGTATTTATATTATTCACATGTGAATAATGCTGTATAATAGACTGTATTTATATTTTTCACATGTGAATAATGCTGTATAATTGACTGCATTTATATTATTCACATGTGAATAATGATGTATAATAGACTGTATTTATATTATTCACATGTGAATAATGCTGTATAATAGACTGTATTTATATTATTCACATGAGAATAATGCTATATAATAGACTGTATTTATATTATTCACATGTAAAAAATGCTGTATAATAGACTGTATTTATATTATTCACATGTGAATAATGATGTATAATAGACTGTGTTTATATTATTCACATGTGAATAATGCTATATAATAGACTGTGTTTATATTATTCACATGTGAATAATGATGTATAATAGACTGTATTTATATTATTCACATGTGAATAATGCTGTATAATAGACTGTATTTATATTATTCACATGTGAATAATGCTATATAATAGACTGTATTTATATTATTCACATGTAAAAAATGCTGTATAATAGACTGTATTTATATTATTCACATGTGAATAATGATGTATAATAGACTGTGTTTATATTATTCACATGTGAATAATGCTATATAATAGACTGTGTTTATATTATTCACATGTGAATAATCCTTTATAATAGACTGTATATTATTCACATGTGAATAATACTGTATAATAGACTGTATTTATGTTATTCACATGTGAATAATGCTGTATAATAGACTGTATATTATTCACATGTGAATAATACTGTATAATAGACTGTATTTATGTTATTCACATGTGAATAATCCTTTATAATAGACTGTATATTATTCACATGTGAATAATGCTGTATAATAGACTGTATTTATGTTATTCACATGTGAATAATGCTGTATAATAGACTGTGTTTATATTATTCACATGTGAATAATGTTATATAATAGACTGTATTTATATTATTCACATGTAAAAAATACCTAAATGTTTATTGTCTATTGTGAACGAAGTGTGGTGCTGAATTTCCCCCAGGGATCAATAAAGTACTTTATATTCTATTCTCTTCTATTCTAAACTGAGTGAGGATTGATGGCTACAATGAGCATGTTTTGACGTGCACATCTTTTCCAAGCGGGGTTTAAAGCATGATACTGATAAAGCATCAATAACTCCTTACCTTCCCTAAAAGGTGCTCGGGCAGCGGCTTGTGTGTCACCCAGGGGTCCATGGAGTACAGCTTGGCATCGCGGTCCATCAGCTGGACGCGCCGCGGCGTCAGCAGCTTCCTGCGGGTGAACTCCAGCTCGTCGTCGTGCACGTTGCTGACGTCGGTGACGTCGTAGCCAATCAAGTAGTTGAGGTAGTGCTGGTACTGAAGTGTCCTGTCTGACGGCTGCGGATGAGGAACCAGCTTGATCCGGCCCACCTCTTTCTTCAACGCTTGAAGAAACAACACAAGTTGATTATAAATTATGAGGGGTGTCAAAAAAAATTAAAATAATTTCACTTGAATCACGATTCTACGGAGCCCCTAAAGGGACATGGGGGAATTTTTTATTTTTTATTTTTAGAAATTTAAAAATGGACATATTCATAGTTCTACGATGCACTAAATTCTCAAAATTTAGCACCATTTTTAAACCCAATTCCAACCATCCACACACACTACTCTTCTGATATATTGAACGCAAAACATGTTTTCTCTTTCCCAAAATTCCAGATTTTTCCGGAATTTTCCCCCAATTGACAATGAATGGGCATTATACAATCTGCTGCATATTCCATATTTCTTATCCAATTTGAACAGTTCCACCATCCACACACTTCACTCGCCCTGGAAAATCAAACTACCATTTTCCAAGTTAAAAAAAATTCCAGAAATTCACGGATTTCCAAAGCCCTATTTTTTACCTCTTCCTGGAAAGTTTTCACAGTCCACAACGTTCAAGCGTTTTTGACCATTTCACCTTCCAAACATTCCCCCAGGTGGGACAACAAATGTTCCTATTTTTTTTGTTTGTACAAATTTTCCCGAAATTCCAGGAATTACAAAATATCCATTCTCAATTCAAACTGTTACTACATCAACATTTTTCAACCGATTCCAAAAATTCCTACACCAACCCATTCATATCGTTGACAATTGTGCTAGTATCAATAATTTAAAAAAATCCCGGTTTTCAAAAAATTACTAAATTTCCAAGAAATCCCCCTTCAAATTAATAGACATATTCATAGTTCTACAAAGCACTAAATTCTCGAAATGTAGCACCTTTTTTAAACCCAATTCCAACCATCCACACACACTACTCTTCTGATATATCGAACGCAAAACATGTTTTCTCTTTCCCAAAATTCCAGATTTTTCCGTAATTTCACAGAATTTTCCCCCAATTGACAATGAATGGGCATTATACAATCTGCTGCATATTCCACATTTCTTATCCAATTTGAACAGTTCCACCATCCATACACTTCACTCGCCCTGGAAAATCAAACTACCATTTTCCAAGTTCAAAAAAATTCCAGAAATTCCTGGATTTCCAAAGCCCTATTTTTACCTCTTCCTGGAAAGTTTTCACAGTGCATAATTTTCAACCGATTCCAAAAATTCCACCAACCCAACCCATTCATATAGTCTAGGACAATTGTGCTAGTATCAATCATTTCAAAAATTTACGGTTTTCACAAAATTGCTAAATTTCCAGGAAATTCCCCTTCAAATTAATGGACACATTCATAGTTCTACGATGCACTAAATTCTCAAAATGTATCACCAGTTTTAAACCCAATTCCAACCATCCACACACACTACTCTTCCGATATATCGAACGCAAAACATGTTTTCTCTTTCCCAAAATTCCAGATTTTTCCGTAATTTCACGGAATTTTCCCCCAATTGACAATAAATGGGCATTATACAATCTGCTGCATATTCCACGTTTCTTATACAATTTGAACAGTTCCACCATCCACACACTTCACTCGCCCTGGAAAATCAAACTACCATTTTCCAAGTTAAAAAAATTCCAGAAATTCCTGGATTTCCAAAGCCCTATTTTTACCTCTTCCTGGAAAGTTTTCACAGTGCACAACGTTCAAGCGTTTTTGACCATTTCACCTTCCAAACATTCCTCTAGGTCGGACAACAAATGTTCCTATTTTTTTTGTTTGTACAAATTTTCCCGAAATTCCAGGAATTACAAAATATCCATTCTCAATTCAAACTGTTACTACATCAACATTTTTCAACCGATTCCAAAAATTCCTACACCAACCCATTCATATTGTCGAGGACAATTGTGCTAGTATCAATAATTTCAAAAATTTGCGGTTTTCAAAAAATTACTAAATTTCCAAGAAATCCCCCTTCAAATTAATGGACATATTCATAGTTCTACAAAGCACTAAATTCTCGAAATGTACCACCTTTTTTAAATCCAATTCCAACCATCCACACACACTACTCTTCTGATATATCGAACGCAAAACATGTTTTCTCTTTCCCAAAATTCCAGATTTTCCCGTAATTTCACAGAATTTTCCCCCAATTGACAATAAATGGGCATTATACAATCTGCTGCATATTCCACATTTCTTATCCAATTTGAACAGTTCCACCATCCACACACTTCACTCGCCCTGGAAAATCAAACTACCATTTTCCAAGTTCAAAAAAATTCCAGAAATTCCTGGATTTCCAAAGCCCTATTTTTACCTCTTCCTGGAAAGTTTTCACAGTCCACAACGTTCAAGCGTTTTTGACCATTTCACCTTCCAAACATTCCTCTAGGTGGGACAACAAATGTTCCTATTTATTTTGTTTGTACAAATTTTCCCAAAATTCCAGGAATTCCAAAATATCCATTCTCAATTAAAACTGTTACTACATCAACATTTTTCAACCGATTCCAAAAATTCCACCAACCCAACCCATTCATATAGTCTAGGACAATTGTGCTAGTATCAATCATTTAAAAAATTCATGGTTTTCACAAAATTGCTAAATTTCCAGGAAATTCCCCTTCAAATTAATGGACACATTCATAGTTCTACGATGCACTAAATTCTCAAAATGTATCACCAGTTTTAAACCCAATTCCAACCATCCACACACACTACTCTTCCGATATATCGAACGCAAAACATGTTTTCTCTTTCCCAAAATTCCAGATTTTTCCGTAATTTCACGGAATTTTCCCCCAATTGACAATAAATGGGCATTATACAATCTGCTGCATATTCCACATTTCTTATCCAATTTGAACAGTTCCACCATCCACACACTTAACTCGCCCTGGAAAATCAAACTACCAAAATTCCAGAAATTCCTGGATTTCCAAAGCCCTATTTTTACCTCTTCCTGGAAAGTTTTCACAGTGCACAACGTTCAAGCGTTTTTGACCATTTCACCTTCCAAACATTCCTCTAGGTCGGACAACAAATGTTCCTATTTTTTTTGTTTGTACAAATTTTCCCGAAATTCCAGGAATTACAAAATATCCATTCTCAATTCAAACTGTTACTACATCAACATTTTTCAACCGATTCCAAAAATTCCTACACCAACCCATTCATATTGTCGAGGACAATTGTGCTAGTATCAATAATTTAAAAAATTCCCGGTTTTCAAAAAATTCCTAAATTTCCAGGAAATCCCCCTTCAAATTAATGGACACCTTCAAAGTTCTACGATGCATTCAATTCTCAAAATGTACCACCTTTTTTAAACCCACTTCTAACCATCCACACACACTACTCTTCCGATATATCGAACACAAAACATGTTTTCTCTTTCCGCAAATTCCAGATTTTCCCGAAATTTAATGGAAATTTCCCCCAATTGACAATGAATGGGCATTATACAATCTGCTGCATATTCCACATTTCTCATCCAACTTGAAGTGTTCCACCATCCACACACTATGTTCGCCCTGGACATTCAAGTCAGCATGTTTCCCGGTTCGGAAAATTCCCTGATTACCCGGAATTACCCCCATTGAAAATGAATAGGCAATATACAAAACTCTCCACATACGACATTTCTCCACCGATTCCAACCGTTTCAACATCCACACACTCCACTCACACTGTTGCCGTTAACACACTTTTTGTGTCTTTTTACGCACTGAAATCAGAAAGGATGCGCATTTCCGGAAGTCCGCCAGTTTTTGGTTTTTTTACCGACCCTCCGGTTTACTTGTTTGTTTATTGATCATCGCTTTCCGCCAGTGTTTTGCTTTGTTTATATTTGCAGAGTCAAATTTCTGTCCCTGTTTATTGCGTTTTTATTGGTTGACTTTAAAGTAATGAACTTTCCGGTACAATTTCTTACATTTTGATTGGCCGAAAGTTTTATCAATTACAAATACTGCATTTTAATCCACTCTTTGGTCGGAATGACGATTTGTTCCAAGTCTTTATTGATGTTTTCCACAAAGGACATCCACCATGCTAGTAACACTCCTGAACATGCTAGCGCTCCCTCTCCTAACTCGCCCACTCACTTACACACCTCACTCACCCCACATACCGCCATTCTTAAAGGGGAACACACAGCTTATGGCCATCACCAAGCCAGAGATGAAATGCTAGAGTGCCACTCTATTAAATGACATTGAAAGTAACTTGCCAAATTCTAAGTTTGTTGGCATTATTTGCCATGAAAGTGTAGTTTTAAAGGACTGATGATCTCCATACAGGTGAGAATAATCAATGACACATGTATGCCCTGGCACACCATTATCATCATTTCATCACCCAAGCAAAACACTTTTTACACTTTTATACTGAAATAAATACACCCACATCTTATTCAATACAAATATAGAAAAAAATACCGGCAGTGGTAAAGTTTAGATTCATTAAGGCAGGGGTCGGCAACCCGAAATGTTGAAAGAGCCATATTGGACGAAAAAAACAAAAACAAATCTGTCTGGAGCCGCAAAAAATGAAAAGCCATATTACATGTGTCATGAGATATAAATGTAATTAAGAGGACTTAAAGGAAACTAAATTAGCTCAAATATAGCTACAAATGAGGCATAATGATGCAATATGTACATATAGCTAGCCTAAATAGCATGTTAGCATCGATTAGCTTGCAGTCATGCAGTGACCAAATATGTCTGATTAGCACTTCACACAAGTCAATAACATCAGCAAAACTCACCTTTGTGCACTCATGTACAACGTTAAAAGTGTGGTGGACAAAATGAGACAGAAAAAGAAGTGGCATAAAACACGTCCTAGAAAGTCGGAGAAAGTTATGCATGTAAACAGACTATACGGTGAGTTCAAGGACCGCCAAAATAAGTAGGACAAAACGGCGCTCGCCAAATACTTGAATCCGTGAAGCATATTTAATATAAACAGTGTGATTTATAACAATTACGGAGGTTTGTGTCATGTTTGTCCTCCTACAGAAACCATACTAAAACAAAAAAATAGATTTTTTTTTCCCCTCATCTTTTTCCATTCTTCATACATTTTTGAAAAATCTCCAGAGAGCCACTAGGGCGGCGCTAAAGAGCCGCATGCGGCTCTAGAGCCGCGGGTTGCCGACCCCCGCATTAAGGAAAGAAGAAAGTGAATGAATGTTTATAACTGAATACATTTACATATGCATAAAAATGTGTTTTCTTTTGTATTTTTTTTTAAATAAATGAAGTAACGTTTATGACAATCTTTTTCCAAAACACAATATAGAATGTGAGATATAACAGGATATTTCATACATTTATCATTTGTTTTCAAAACGCTTACAAAAAAGTGGAACCCCCAAAAATTTACTGTGGGACCCCGTTTTTATGACTTGATGGGGTCCCTTTTGAAAATTCCTAGCGCCAACACTGACTCACCTTGGACATTTAAGCATTTCAGTTCCAATCACGCGTATCGGCTGTTGGGCGGCTAGCGCACATAGGGCGTTCACACGTAATTCCTACCAAAATTTAAAAATTCTACTTTTTATTTGACTTTATAAATTTTTGGATAAAGTTTTATTAAACACACCAGTTTTTAGAAATGTACATCTTATTATTTATTATACATTTTACCCTCCATTAGTTTGCTAAGCGCAAAAATTATGACTAAAGTGGTGAAGCTGACAGTTTATTTAAGAAACGTACATCTTATTATTCATTATACATTTGTTCAAATGTATTATTTTAGCACTGCATACTTAATTTACCGCACGTGGGTCTTAAGTTTCGAAACAACAAATAATATTTTCATACGCAGAATTTTTACACACTGAAATGTAAAACACTGCATTTTAACTAACTGAATTTTTAAAACGCACACATTTTGCTCCCAATTTTTATGACTTGATGGGGTCCCTTTTGAAAATTCCTAGCGCCAACACTGACTCACTTTGGACATTTAAGCATTTCAGTTCCTATCACGCGTATCGGCTGTTGGGCGGCTAGCGCACATAGGGCGTTCTCACGTAATTCCTACCAGAATAGAAATATTATAGTTTTTATTTGACTTTATCAAATGTTTGGGTAAAGTTTTATTAAACACACCAGTTTTATTTTAAGTAATATAGAAATTGATCCAAGCTGTTGATCTATTTTTATGGAGGAATGTAGTTAGTAGGGGTGTAACGGTACACAAAAATTTTGGTTCGGTACGTACCTCGGTTTAGAGGTCACGGTTCGGTTCATTTTCGGTACAGTAAGAAAACAACAAAATATACATTTTTGGGTTATTTATTTACCAAATTTGCAAAATCTTCCACCAAAAATATATTTTTAATGGAATATTTGATGTGAAGTAATGGGAACCTTGCATAGGTCAATAATTCATAATAACATTGATTTTGATTCAATATTATGTTTTGAGCAATGACAGTTTGAAAGAAAAAAAAACAGCTTTTGTTTTATTAGTCAACATTGGAACTTTTTCTAAATTACATTTAACCTTTAAGCTTTTTTATTTCACTTTTGTTATGTTTTCGTTTATTTGAATAGTATTTTTAGAATGTGCCGTGGGCCTTTAAAACATCAGCTGTGGGCCGCAAATGGCCTCCGGGGCACACTTTTGACACCCCTGCTATAGATAATAAAAAATGAAATGTGATAAATCTATGGATAAAAAGCAGAGCCTGGCGACGCATGCGCGTTTATCATCACTCTCTCTGTCTCTGCCCCTCCCTCATCAATGCTGCTGTTTGTTTTGTTTTTAACCCCTTCTTAACCCTGAACGTACATTGAAAATACACGCAACCCTAACTCAAAATGCCGGACATTTGAGGCATTTAAGAAACTCCGCCCTGACAGCTCCGCAAAAGAGGACATGTCCGGTGAAAAGAGGACGTGTGGTCAGTCTATCCTAGCCCGTTAGCTGCTAGCATGCCGTGTGTTGTGCCTCGGTGTGCATTGTTTACACAACGTGCGTTACGCTACTTAATATGTCTGTGTGGAAACTCTTTCGATACACATCCGAACCGAACCGACACCCCCGTACCGAAACGGTTCAATACAAATACACGTACTGTTACACCCCTAGTAGTTAGTCATAGAAGTGGCACCCACAGTTCTTAAAAAGTATGGATTTGGAATCTTTACCCCAAGAATCCAATTGAATGGTGTGCTGCCCAAAGACTCCTCGCCCGAGTTATCGTGCAGCAAAAAGCGTAGACAGAATGTTGAGGAGGTGCCAACCTTTCCAGTAGCGGATGCAGTCCAGCGTCTGGAAGACTTGGTGCTTGTCGTAGATCTCACACATGTTGCCTTTCTTCTGGTAGAGCAGGATGCAGTGGTCCGGAGAAAAGCGCTGGTAGAATTCCGGACAGAGATTGGACGTCACCGCCTTCAGCCACACCTGAGCTTTCACCTGAGGAGCGGACAATTGTTTAAAGCCGCCCTGAGTGACAGTGAGTCCACCACACGTCCAGCGACCTGTTCCACCGTCCAGTTGCCCGCCACCTCCAGTTGCAGAGAGTCGGGGCCGGCCCCGCCCCTTGCCGTAGTGGGAAGTACGAACTCCACGGTGATGTGATCCATGGAGCTGCAGGCGGACGCCATGATGGCCTTCTTCCTTCTCCGCCGACGGGTGTCTTCTCGCAACACGACTCGCTCTTCGTCGCTCGCCTCCAAAGGCCGCTCGTCCATCACCTAGCATGACGACACGTTTGCGCCATTTTATTTTACACCGTGGTCAAGTCATGTCTTCAAATGTAAAAAAAAAAAAGGCATTTTGACTTATATCTGTCTTTTTTTTTTTTAAACAACTACAACAGAGCTGGGCAGCACGGTGGAACAGAGGTTAGTACGTGTGCCTCACAATACAAAGGTCCTGGGTTCAATCCTGGGCTGGGGATCTTTCTGTGTGGAGTTTGCATGTTCTCCCCGTGACTGCGTGGGTTCCCTCCAGGTCCTCCAGCTTCCTCCCACCTCCAAAGACATGCACCTGGGGTTAGGCCCCTCCCACCTCCAAAGACATGCAACTGGGGATAGGCCCCTCCCACCTCCAAAGACATGCACCTGGGGATAGGTTGATTGGCAACACCCAAATGGTCCCTAGTGTGTGAATGTGATTGTGAATGTTTATCTGTGTTGGTCCTGTGATGAGGTGGCGACTTGTCCAGGGTGTACCCCGCCTTCCGCCCGAATGCAGCTGAGATAGGCTCCAGCACCCCCCGCGTCCCCGAAAGGAACAAGTGGTAGAAAATGGATGGATGGCTACAACAGAGCTACTTAGCAGATACAATATACGCACTTATGACACCAATATTTAGTATTTATAAAAAATACTAATAAGTGAAGTAGATAAATAACCGCAGCCCTGTTGCCCTACATGAGTAAAATTCTTTTTGCTGGAGCCTAATTTTCAATGAAGAACAAAAATGACTACCATTGTCCATTATTTCTATCATTTGAAATGCAAACGTCAACGCTCTTAGACACACTTAATAAAGATGTTTTTTGTGCTACTAAATAACCACAACATTAGCGCCGCATAAAACATCATGTTGCTACTGGTTCCATGTTTCCTAAAACACAACTTAAAGCCTTACTGACATATACTATTCATGTTGAAACAACTTTTACAGTGAATATGACTTATCGGCCTTGAAAAACCCATATCGGTCTAACCCTCGCAAGAAGTCTTGCGAAAGAGCAACATTAAATATATCAAAAATTGAGCGCGCTCCACCCAAACAAGGCCACCGGCCTTGACAATATCCCCTCCAGATTCCTCAGGGACTCTGCCACCACCATTGCCCCAATCATCACACACATAATAAACCTCTCAATTACACAAGGCCAAGTACCAAAAGATTTCAAGATAGCAAGAGTAACAGGTGTAAAAGAAAGGGCATCTCTATCCTCCTTCAAAAGCGCACTAAAAGAACACCTCCAGGCAACTTCAACCCTAAACTAACACCCTCCCCCTTCCACATCTCACCTCCCCGGATTGTAAATAATCAAATGTAAATAATAAAATGTAGATAATCATTCTTATGCTTTCTGATCTTTCTCTCTATGTCCACTACTTGCTGTACATATCCTACCAAGTCAGACCAACACTGTTCCAATGTCCATTTCTCTGATGATGCAATTGTTGATGACTGAAGTGTTGATATCAACCCAACCTAACCCCCCAGATCCCGGATTGTAAATAATGTATATAATTCAATGTATATACTTTGATGATTATCTTGTGTGATGACTGGATTATGCTGATGGTATATATCAGAGGTGGGACCAAGTCATTGCTTTGCAAGTCACAAGTAAGTCTCAAGTCTTTGCCCTCAAGTCTCGAGTCAAGTCCCGAGTCAAGACAGGCAAGTCCCGAGTCAAGTCCAAAGTCAAGACTGGAAAGTCTCAAGTCGAGTCCCAAGTCCTGCATTTTGAGTTTCGAGTCCTTTCAAGTCCTTTTAACCACAGACTAATATTTTTACACAGATTGTGTATGCTTTTAAAACGCTGTATTTATTTATTAAAACAAGTGCATTTGAAATTGCAAGAAAAAAAATAGTGCTGACATTGCAATGCAATGCAGTAATTTTAATAGTTTAAACAATTTTAAACATTTAACTCATTCCTTTACAGAATAAACAAATTTGCAAAAACAAACATTAACATACTATTGGTTGTATTTTATGAAAATAATATTACCACAGAGTTGAGAAGGAGCAAAGATCTTCAATATTTGTATGTGAAAATCACAAATAAATCTACTGTGGGAGGATGACCCCCCTACAGGGGTTTGGTTTACAAACTTTCAGCCCCACCTAAAACTAAATTCACCAGCCGCCACTGATGATGATGCATTCTCATTTTAGGCAAAATATAAGACAATACTTTCTTAACAGTATAATTGTAACCAGGAATAAGTCTTCAAGTAACAATATTCAAATACTAACATTGTTGGGTAAAACAGCATTTGGTTTTATTCTGAATGTAGTGAAACAAATTGGTGGTTTTAGCTGATATAAAGACTTTCAGGTGTTTATATATGTTTAAGTATTTGGCAGACGCTTTTATCCAAAGCGACATACATAAAAAATACATACATAACAATCACTGTAAACATTATCATCTAAAGGAAGAATGTAATACAAAATATCAATACAAAGTGTCAAGACAGAATAAACTCTCTGCTGCTGCAGCAACAGAGATACGGTCTATAGGTCCCTAGGATATATAGATATCTAATGTATTCATACATTGTTTATGTAGGATATACGCATGTATATATAATCTAATCATATTGTTTCTTCAATTTAAAAATAGCTTACCGTTGTTTCCCCCTTCTCTGGGATTATATTCCCAGTTTTGATCTCGGACGTCTGGTCACTTATAGCATATAAGAATATTATATTACTGTTAAGCAAACTATGAATAATAAAACTTGCCAAAACATGTGTCCGTTATCATAGCTACACGTATGACAAAAAAACGCGTGAAAATCAGTGGTATTCAGTGAGGTAAAATGAATTAAATGCGCTGACAGTTCATTGCTCCTGACAAATGAATTGCACTGAGTGGAGCGGATCACCACTCCAAGATGGCGGCCCCGCGTCTCGTCTGCGCCAGTAGGCAGTAGCGCTCGATGCTGCGTACCCTTAAAACATGTCTATGGTTATAACGTTAGCAGTGAGTTTACAGCCTCACTGATTTAACTACACAGCAAATAAAAGTCATGTTACTTAGCCAATAAACGTTATCTTACATTCAAAACTTACCCTTCTTTGTGCAACTTCAAATGTCGAACGAAGTTGGAAGTTGTTGCGTCTCCGTCTGTAATATTCGAACTGCGTGATTTGCATACGCAATTCGTTTTTTGTTGACCAAGTCGTAGTTTTTATACCCGAACGAAACCAACTTTGGCATAATTGTTTCTCACTGCCGCATTGTTTGACAACTCTTGTTCGGTGGTTGTCCTGCAATTTGATTGGATGAATGCTGTGTGATGAAAACAACGTATAACTAATTTGATTGGCTGTTGTACTGACAGCACACCAGCTGACAGGCAGCACACACGCTGATAGACAGACAGACACGTACAAAATGAAAGATACGGAGCGCTCCCAAATAACTTTTTAAGCTTTGGGTTTTGGGGAAAGTAGCAAGTCATGTCAAGTCAAAAGGCTCAAGTCCAAGTGAAGTCACAAGTCATTGATGTTAAAGTCTAAGTCGAGTTGCAAGTCTCTTTACATTTTGTCAAGTCGAGTCTTAAGTCATCAAATTCATGACTCGAGTCTGACTCGAGTCCAAGTCATGTGACTCGAGTCCACACCTCTGGTATATATCTGTATCATGAATTGATTTAAGTGGACCCCGACTTAAACAAGTTGAAAAACCTATTCGGGTGTTACCATTTAGTGGTCAATTGTACAGAATATGTACTGTACTGTGCAATCTACTAATAAAAGTTTCAATCAATCAATCACAACATTAGCGCCGCATAAAACATTATGTTGCTACTGGTTCCATGTTTCCTAAAAAAACAACTTAAAGCCTTACTGACATATACTATTCATGTTGAAACAACTTTTACTGCAAATGAATATGACTTATCGGCTTTGAAAAACCCCATATTGGTCTAACCCTCGCAAGAAGTCTTGCAAATGAGCAACATTAAATATATCAATGTATTATTATGACATTGAACTAAAAAAACACACACACAAACACCACAAACTTGACCGACAAGTCTTATTTTGCACCAACCGGATGTTTCCCCGCCTCGTGTTATTACTGAATGAAGCTTGAAGAAAACAGGAAGCAAAAGTCGACACTGTATGAATTCAAAAGTGCATAAAATGACACAACCTGTACTTTTAAAAAAAGACTATATAAATTCATGGTAGGCATATATGTTGTTTTATCGAACTATGACGCCAAATGAGAGTTATTGTCAAAACTTTGGCGGAAGTGCCACTCAAGGCTGAATTATAACGGTAACAATTGCCACTAATATCCAACAAAAAGTAACTCACCAAAAGACGCAGACGGCGATGACGCCCGCCAACGAAAGGTTCGTCATTGAAGCACGACTAATAAGCAACATAAAGTGTGAAAATATACAAATGAGTTATAAATAAGGCGAAAGAGCTGCCTCCCTGTCAAGGAGTCAAGCTGATGTGGTTTGTGGGCTAACAGGAAGCAATCTCCGTCTGTTCCTTCAAAATAAAGTGCCGTGCTGAAAACTAGCATGACGCGCAGTAAGATCTGCTTTGGGATTTTATTAATAACACCACACTATTTCAAGCGCGAATGCAGGTTAATGGATTGTTTAAAATAATGTTGAAATTATTAAAAAAAATATCGTGTTTCCTCCTAAAATCTACTCAGTGTTGATTTTAATATGACACATAAGAGAGGGCGGTCTACATGAACTAACAATGAGAATTGGACTCGCTGTTGATTGACGGCATGATGGACCAATAGGATCTTGTTTGTACCAGCCTCCTTTCCACTGTTTAGGTGAGTTGAGGAAAGTTCATTTGAGACTTTTCGGGCTTTTTAAAGCGTGGAGTTGGACACACGACCGCACCGAATAAGCCACAAACTTGCACAATACGAGACTTTGCTGAAATGACGACGTCTGTTGTTTTCACAAATACGTGCTGCGCCGTTCGCCCTCATTGTTGACGTTAGTTGTTGTTAAAGCTGACTTTTTAACCTCCTCAAAACACCACACTCGTTACTTTTATTCTATTTAATCCCATTTTCTCAACTCAACTCGTCGTTTTAAAAAAATAAAATAAACCATAACCGAATTAATTCGTTTCCGTCGACGGAATTCCCGCCTTTTAATGGTACTTTAGTTTCTTAAAAAGCCACACCGCTTCGTCTTGGGATAAAGTGTCATTAATGTGACTCGTCGATGACATTTTATGGACATAATTTGGCGGGACAACACTTTTAACGACTTGCTACAGTTTAAAATGGATTTGTCATTCAGTGTTGATTGAATGGAGCACCACGCGCATGCGCGGACTGTCCAAAGTGCTAAAGCAGGGGTCACCAACCTTTTTGAAACCAAGAGCTACTTCTTGGGTACTGATTAATGCGAAGGGCTACCAGTTTGATACACACTTAAATAAATTGCCAGAAATAGCCAATTTGCTCAATTTACCTTTAACTCTATGTTATTATTAATAATTAATGATATTTACACTTAATTAAACGGTTTAAAAGAGAAGAAAACATGAAAAAAGTGACAATTAAATTTTGAAACATATTTTATCTTCAATTTCGACTCTTTAAAATTCAACCGAAAAAAAGAAGACAAAAACTTAAAAAAAGATTTTATGGAACATCATTAGTAATTTTTCCTGATCAAGATTAATTTTAGAATTTTGATGACATGTTTTAAATAGGTTAAAATCCAATCTACACTTTGTTAGAATATATAACAAATTGGACCAAGCTATATTTCTAATAAAGACAAATCATTATTTCTTCTAGATTTTCCAGAACAAAAATTTTAAAATAAATTCAAAAGACTTTGAAATAAGATTTAAGTTTGATTCTACAGATTTTCTAGATTTGCCAGAATAATTTTTTTGAATTTTAATCATAATAAGTTTGAAGAAATATTTCACAAATATTCTTCGTCGAATAAACAGAAGCTAAAATGAAGAATTAAATTAAAATTTATTTATTATTCTTTACAATAAAAAAAAAAAAATTTACTTGAACATTGATTTAAATTGTCAGGAAAGAAGAGGAAGGAATTTAAAAGGTAAAAAGGGTATATGTGTTTAAAAATCCTAAAATAATTTTTAAGGTTGTATTTTTTCTCTAAAATTGTCTTTCTGAAAGTTATAAGAAGCAAAGTAAAAAAATTAATGAATTTATTTAAACAAGTGAAGACCAAGTCTTTAAAATATTTTCTTGGATTTTCAAATTCTATTTGAGTTTTGTCTCTCTTAGAATTAAAAATGTCGGGCAAAGCGAGACCAGCTTGCTAGTAAATAAATACAATTTAAAAAAATAGAGGCAGCTCACTGGTAAGTGCTGCTATTTGAGCTATTTTTAGAACAGGCCGGCGGGCTACTCATCTGGTCCTTACGGGCTACCTGGTGCCCGCGGGCACCGCGTTGGTGACCCCTGTGCTAAAGGGTCATATCACGTGATGACAACATTGTAAACAGGGGACTGAAGCACTCCTTGTCATTGAGGGCCACATTGCAGTTTCACTAATTATATAATAATTATAATGTATAATCGCCTTATTATGTTATTAAATTGTGTGTTTAAAGGCCTACTGAAAGCCACTACTAGCGACCACGCAGTCTGATAGTTTATATATCAATGATGAAATCTTAACATTGCAACACATGCCAATACGGCCGGGTTAACTTATAAAGTGACATTTTAAATTTCCCGCTAAACTTCCGGTTGGAAACGTCTATGTATGATGACGTATGTGCGTGACGTCACGACGGCAACGGAAGTATTCGTACCCAATGTGTCACCATACAAACTGATCTGTTTTTATCGAACAATTCCACAGTATTCTGGACATCTGTGTTGGTGAATCTTTTGCAATTTGTTTAATGAACAATGGAGACTGCAAAGAAGAAAGTTGTAGGTGGGATCGGTGTATTAGCGGCTGGCTGTAGCAACACAACAAGGAGTACTTACTTGGATAGCAGACGCGCTAGCCGATGCTAGCCGCCAACCACATCTGTGATCGGGTGCAGTCCTTCGTCGCGCCGTCGATCGCTGGAACGAAGGTGAGCACGGGTGTTGATGAGCAGATGAGGGCTGGCTGGCGTAGGTGGAGCGCTAATGTTTTTATCATAGCTCTGTGAGGTCCGGTTGCTAAGTTAGCCTTAGCGTCGTTAGCAACAGCATTGTTCAGCTTTGCCAGGCTGAGAATTATTAACCGTGTATTTACATGTCCATGGTTTAATAGTATTGTTGATCTTCTGTCTATCCTTCCAGTCAGGGGTTTATTTATTTTGTTTCTATCTGCATTTGAGCCAGATGCTATCACGTTAGCTCAGTAGCTAAAGAGCTTCGCCAATGTATTGTCGTGGAGATAAAAGTCACTGTGAATGTCCATTTCGCGTTCTCGACTCTCATTTTCAAGAGGATATAGTATCCGAGGTGGTTTAAAATACAGATCCGTGATCCACAATAGAAAAAGGAGAGAGTGTGGAATCCAATGAGCCAGCTTGTACCTAAGTTACGGTCAGAGCGAAAAAAGATACACCCTGCACTGCCTCTCTAGTTCTTCACTCTAACGTTCCTCATCCACGAATCTTTCATCCTGGCTCAAATTAATGGGGTAATCGTCGCTTTCTCGGTCCGAATCGCTCTCGCTGCTGGTGTAAACAACGGGGAATTGTAAGGAATCCTTCCTCCTGTGACGTCACGCTACTTCCGGTACAGGCAAGGCTTTTTTTTATCAGCGACCAAAAGTTGCGAACTTTATCGTCGATGTTCTATACTAAATCCTTTCAGCAAAAATATGGCAATATCGCGAAATGCTCAAGTATGACACATAGAATGGATCTGCTATCCCCGTTTAAATTTAAAAAAATTCATTTCAGTAGGCCTTTAAAGAAAAATGGGCTGCATGGCCGAGTGGCCAGAAGAAAGCCATTTCTGCGCAAATGTCACAAAGTATCCCGCTTACGTTACGCCAAACAGCACAGAGACAAGCCTCAAAACTTCTGGAACAAAGTCATTTGGAGTGATGGCTTTCTTCTGGCGACTCGAACCATGCAGCCCATTTTTCTTCAAGTGCCTCCTTATTGTGCATCTTGAAACAGCCACACCACCATTTTTCAGAGAGTCCTGTATTCCAGCTGAAGTTATTTGTGGATTTTTCTTTGCATCTCGAACAATTTTCCTGGCAGTTGTGGCTGAAATCTTTGCTGGTCTACCTGAATCCCTCATTTTCCACTTCTTAATCAGCGTTTGAACACTACTGATTGGCATTCTCAATTCCTTGGATATCTTTTTATACCCCTTTCCTGTTTTATGCAGCTCAATGACCTTTTTGGGTACTTTCTTTTGTCATTTTGATTTAAAAAGAGTAAACACAGTTGTTTGCCAATAAATAGCTTCACACAACCATTAAGCATGAGCGGAAGTAAGGTTTTTGTGTTATCATTCATATTCTCTGAAGAATGGCCAAGAAATCATACATTCTCCCAGGGTATGTCAACTTATGAGCACAACTGTATATATGTATATTAAATATGAAAAACGTGTATACAGTACATATATATATATATATATATATATATATATATATATATATATATATATAAATATATATATATACACATATATACATATATATATATATATATATATATATATATATATATATATATATATATATATATATATATATGTGTATATATATATATATACATAGAAATATATATATATATATGTATATATATATATATATATATATATATATATATATATATATATATATATATATATATATATATATAAAATAAAAAAACAACCCATGTTGCCTTTCAGGTAACCATCCGCGTCAGTGGAAAAGAGCATGTGTGAAATAAATTGCATGATTAATCACACAATATTTTAATGGCATGAGTTAATTGGTTATTTTTGACAGCCCGAGTTTTGACACATTTTTAGACACCAATGTTTACCACAAGGGGGTCCAAAGTGTTTCACTGATATGTGCAATTTTAATCAATGATTTCTAAGTATGAACGTGTATGATCACACGGAGCAGGTCTTCTACTGTCAGGGCACTTGACGTCTTTATTATGATGATGTTACAGTAATACAGTAGTGTGTACAGTATAGTACTGTGTGGGAATAGTATTTTTTTTTATTATGATACAGTAATACAGTAGTGTGTACAGTATAGTACTGTGCGGGAATAGTATTTTTTTTATTATGATACAGTAATACAGTAGTGTGTACAGTATAGTACTGTGCGGGAATAGTATTTTTCTTTCAATACTTTGTCATTGAGTAAACATGCTCAAAGGTGCATGCTACTCATTTATGCAATGCAATACAAACTGTATAAGGAGGTTGCCTACAGCCACACGACTAATAAGTGGGGTTAATTGAATAGACTAGTGATTGGAGCATTTACTGTACGAGGTAAATGTGTGTATAATAATAATAATAACCCTCATTATTGAAATGTGCATCAACATTGCATGCGCACAACCTCTATTATTATTATTATTATTATTATTATATATGATGCACTATATACACTTAATTATGGGCTATAATAACTACAAGTATTGATATTATGCAGAAATGTTTTATTTTGGGTCTTTTAACTTTGCTGTATGTAAATTATTATGTGGAAAAGAATAAACAGAAGACGCTTCCATCCTATTCAAGTCTTTATTCAATCTATTTACACAGTGTCGTGCACCACAACGTGCGCGCTGGCTAACATGACAATATCCATAGAAAAGGCGTTAACAATGTGTTAAATCTACGCTCAGTTAGCAAAGAGAAGGTGCACACGGCTAGAAAATGTCATAGAAAATACAGTAGAAAGTTACAGGAATTTGGCCTTTTGTGGGACATTGACACACACTGAAGTACAGTCGTGGACACGCTGATTGACGGAGACAAAATACCTTTTATAACACGGACAACAGGATTGGGATGGCATGCCCCTCCCCCGATGAAATAACATTGATGAAAATGATATAACATGTTGCTGGAGTCCCAAAAGAGTCACAGAAGGTACCGGAGGGACCACAGAGCCTTTTTTTAAAATACCTCCTCAATATTAGGATGGGAATCTTTGGGCGTCTCACCATTCCATCCCACTCCTGGGTGACCATTCCACTCACAATCCATTCTTTATCCAACACCATTTTCCCAATGCATCATTTG
The DNA here is from genome assembly GCF_033978785.1 of Entelurus aequoreus. NCBI lineage: Eukaryota > Metazoa > Chordata > Actinopteri > Syngnathiformes > Syngnathidae > Entelurus > Entelurus aequoreus. The sequence goes on along the minus strand of NC_084742.1, from coordinate 60,280,756 downwards.
CTATATTGATTATAATGACACTTTTTCAAAACATGTTACAAGTTAGAAAAGCTCCTTCTGGTTGCATGAAGATGCTCTAAAAACCGTTTTCTTTTAAATGTATTTTAAAATAGGGGAATAGTTTTTAAATGGATTTTCAAAAATTATGAATCAATTTAAAATCAGGATGAATAAAAATCACAGTTCGGATGTGAACCCATCTTTTGTGCACCTCTTATTTTTACTATTTAAAAGCCATTTTTTTCATAAAATATGGTGATATATTTACCCATCACACATTTATCCATAAAAACTCCCTTTTTTTGCTGCAGCTGTTACATATACTGTAATATTGCACATGGTAATTGGGATTTGTAATATATATTATATACTGTATATATATAATATGTAAATATTACATATGTTATATTTATATTGCTATTATGGTAAATTTTTTGTCTACTTTATACATTTTGTTTTGGCCCTCTTTTTGTGCCCTTGTGTGCATGATCCTTTCCATCCTTACCCTTTCCATCCTTATAACTGAGCTACTGTGTGGAACAATTTCCCTTGTGGATCAATAAAGTTTGTCTAAGTCTAAGTCTCCCTAGTCACAAAATGTATCACATATCAAAAATTGTCCACTTTCAACAAGCCTTAAATATATGATTTCATTCATTAATTCAACAATTCCATCCAATTCCGATTCCCGGGGTGACGATTTGATTCAGAATCGATTCTTGATTCAACACGATGTTCCCAATGTATAATTTACTATATTGATTATAATGAAACTATTTCAAAACAGGTTAGAAAAGCTCCTTCTGGTTGCATGAAGATGCTCTAAAAACGTTTTTCTTTTAAATACATTTAAAATTTTTAAAAAGGGAATTATTTTTAAATGGATTTTCTAAAGTTATGAATCAATTTAGAATCAGGATGAATAAAAATCACGACTCGGATGTGAATCCATCTTTTGTGCACCCCTTAATTTGACTATTAAAAGCCATTTTTTTCATAAAATATCATGATATATTTACCCATCGCACATTTATCCATAAAAACCCACTTTTTTGCTGGAGATGTTACATATACTGTAATATTGCACATGGTGATTGGGATTTGTAATATATATTATATACTGTATATATAATATGTAAATATTACATTGCTATTATGGTACATTTTTAGTCTACTTTATACATTTTGTTTTGGCCCTCTTTTTGTGCCCTTGTGTGCATGATCCTTTCCATCCTTACCCTTTCCATCCTTATAACTGAGCTACTGTGTGGAACAATTTCCCTTGTGGATCAATAAAGTTTGTCTAAGTCTATTTCTCCCTAGTCACAAAATGTATCACATATCAAAAATTGTCCACTTTCAACAAGCCTTAAATATATGATTTCATTCATTAATTCAACGATTCCATCCAATTCCGATTCCCGGGGTGACGATTTGATTCAGAATCGATTCTTGATTCAACACGATTTTCCCAATGTATAATTTACTATATTGATTATAATGAAACTATTTCAAAACAGGTTAGAAAAGCTCCTTCTGGTTGCATGAAGATGCTCTAAAAACGTTTTTCTTTTAAATACATTTAAAATGTTTAAAAAGGGAATTATTTTTAAATGGATTTTCTAAAGTTATGAATCAATTTAGAATCAGGATGAATAAAAATCACGACTCGGATGTGAATCCATCTTTTGTGCACCCCTTAATTTGACTATTAAAAGCCATTTTTTTCATAAAATATCGTGATATATTTACCCATCGCACATTTATCCATAAAAACCCACTTTTTTGCTGGAGATGTTACATATACTGTAATATTGCACATGGTGATTGGGATTTGTAATATATATTATATACTGTATATATAATATGTAAATATTACATTGCTATTATGGTACATTTTTAGTCTACTTTATACATTTTGTTTTGGCCCTCTTTTTGTGCCCCTGTGTGCATGATCCTTTCCATCCTTACCCTTTCCATCCTTATAACTGAGCTACTGTGTGGAACAATTTCCCTTGTGGATCAATTAAGTTTGTTTAAGTCTATTTCTCCCTAGTCACAAAATGTATCACACATAAAAATATGTCCACTCTGAACAAGCCTTAAATATATGATTTCATTCATTAATTCAACGATTCCATCCAATTCCGATTCCCGTGGTGACGATTCCATTCAGAATCGATTCAACACGATTCTCGCAATGTATCATTTGGTATAATGATTATAATGACACTTTTTCAAAACAGGTTAGAAAAGCTCCTTCTTGTTGCACTGAGATGGCCTAAAAAATTGATTCTTATAAAAACTAAAACGTTTTTTTATTAATTTTTGAAAATTATGAATGGATTTTGAATCAGGGTGAATAAGAATCATGACTCGGATGTGAATGGATTTTTTACACCCCCTAATATTTAGTAAAAAACAAAAAATATATATTTTCGATGAAATCGCGATGTAACAAATCTTAATCGATTTTTTTTTTTAAAAAAACAATTTTTAATCAATTTAAAAATGTTTTAATGTGTCCTGTCCAGCCACTAGGGGTGTCCAAAGTGCGGCCCGGGGGCCATTTGCGGCCCGCAGCTAATTGTTTACGGGCCCGCCACACATTCTGGAAATGCTATCGCAAAAATCAAAAAAACATTAAAAAAAAGTGGAATGAGGTGAAATCTAACTAGAAAAAGTTGCAATGTTGACACAAAGCTGCCATGCAGGCGGTCTATCTTTATTTTCCTTTTTTTTGCCAATGCTCAAAGAAAAAAAAAAAAGGCAAAAAAAATCAATGTTATAATGAATTATTGACCTATTCAAGGCTCCAATTACTTCAAATATTTCACATTAAAATGTTTTATGTGGGAAAAATATTGCATATATCGTGTGGTTGCCATATAAAAACAAAAGAGCATAAAACAAACAAAATAACAGTTCAAACGTAAAATCGACAGAAATATCTGAAGTTGATCTCGTAACGTAAGTCTTGAAAGTAAGACAAATAATAATAAATATGTATCACTTTATGAGTGGGGGACCTTTTGGATCCCAAAATATTTAGTGGGGATTTTATTGATCTTTTCACTGTGATTAATCAAAAACAATAATGACAATAAAATCAATTGTGTCCTGCTTTATTGATCATTTCAGGGCTCCAATTACTTCACAATTGTCCAAATACTGCATATTTCAGTTTTACTATAAAAAAAAACAAAGTTGTGTTTGACAGAAAAGGCGTAAGGCTTTTTTAAAATTATTTTTTACTTTATATCAACCTGAAGTTGATATACAGCGTTAAATAAAATTAAAAAAAATAATAATTTGACTTGTTTTTAACATTTTAATAATAATAATAATAATATCTGGGATTTATATAGCGCTTTTTTAAGTACCCAAAGTCGCTTTTATTATTTATTTATTTTAATGTTATGTTATGTTATGTTATTTTAATTTATTATGCGGCCCCCAACCAACTGTTACATCCGCGACTGAGACCCTTTATGGGCCCCAGGAGCCCGAAAGGTAAAAAAAAAAAAAATCTATATATTTTGTTATGGTTTGAAAATAAAAAACATCAAAATGGCCCCCGCATGCTTTAATTTTTCCGTGTGCGGCCCTCAGTGGAAAAAGTTTGGACACCCCTGACATAGTAGATGTAGATGATCGATATCTGCGGTACACATTTACTTTAAACAAGAGCGTATTTAACTTTATTAAATATTTGGGTAGAATTTTATTCAACAAAACTAGTTTTCTTTGATTATCAGTTAATCATAGAACTGGCATCCAATGTTGTGATTTTCAATGGTTTCCAATCCCATCGTTACCCCCAGGAATGGAATGGAATCATGCGGTGCCCAAAGACTCGCAGCCCTTTTATTAGGGAATGACTACTCAAATGCAGTTTTTACAGGGTATTATTTGTATGGTGTGGTTTGAATGTGCTTGACTCATCACGTATTCCAAATGTAGGTTCTCAAAATCCACCACATGACTTCAATATTGCAGCTCCGGTATGACCTGGAGTGTCGTTATAGTCTGTGATCTGACAAGAATGTGACTTCCTCTCCGTCCTTTGAGGAAGCCTTTTAACTTTTTGCACAAGACAACTTTAAAGCAGGGATCTCCAAGCACAAGCTTCAAAGATTGAGCTTTGCTTACGTTTCAGTCAGACAGTCGTATTCATTATTTTTAGGGATTTAAAAACTCTGACTAGAAAGAAATGCAGACTGAATTAAAGCTGCGAGCGGCCTTGGTCGGGTTCTAGCGAGTCCTGATCGCGTTCTTCGCGGTTCCCCACCATCCAAAATGTCATGAAGACCGGAGCATTTGGAAGGGAGCTAGAACCGATACAATTATGCACCACAGGGGGGCGATACTGGTCATGGTCAGTTCCCGATCAGCCTGGTTATCAGTTGGAAGGAGAGCGCATCATTTAAAGACAAGTCATGACAGTTTGATGGTTGATGACTCCGCCCACTACAAACAGTTACTGACCAATCAGGGTGTCCGCTTCATCAATTGTACCAATTGAGGTCAAAATCGGAGTTTGTGAAACAGAGTTAACAAATGTTCCAAGTTTTGTGGCAAACCGTCATATCAAAGTTTGGTGCCATGCCACGCCCACTTCCTATGGCGGAGGGAAAAATTCCTTTGCAAGTCATCGCCGCCCGCCTGCGTAGTTTCTGCCATTTTAACCGCGGGTCAATCGGTCAAAGTATGAGAAGTTCGTTAAAGTACGACCTCTGGGTTTGGCCTAAAAATGTCCGACGGAGAACAAGATGGCCGACTTCCTGTTTGTTTTCTAAAGTGGGTTCTTGGGACTTGTAACGTGTCACAATGGACGTCTCCAGCCATTTTCCCCACGATACGTGAAACAGGGGGCTGTTTTTTTTTTTTTTTACACATTTTCAAGGGGGCGCTACTGAGTCAATTTGGAAAAATATTCGAAAATATCACAATTTTCTTGTTAAGTGCGTCAAAAATGCGGTCAAATTGAGAGAATAAAAATATCCCAACAGGGCCTTGGCAGCGTTTGCTAAAAAATAAAATATTCAGTGGCCTAGTGGTTAGAGTGTCCGCCTTGAGATGGGTAGGTTGTGAGTTCAAACCCCGGCCGAGTCATACCAAAGACTATAAAAATGGGAGCCATTACCTCCCTGCTTGGCACTCAGCATCAAGGCTTGGAATTGGGGGTTAAATCACCAAAAATGATTCCCGGGCGCGGCCACTGCTGCTGCTCACTGCTCCCCTCACCTCCCAGGGGGTGAACAAGGGGATGGGTCAAATGCAGAGGACACATTTCACCACACTTAGTGTGTGTGTGACAATCATTGCTACTTTAACTTAATGTTCTGGCAAAACAAGCTTACTAAATTCGGTAAATCTTACAAAAATTAGGCGCTTTCGGACATTTTTATTTTGTGAAAATAGCTCTCGGAAGCTGCAGACTTTTGCTTTAAAGCCAACTGGCGGCCCACCGCAGCGAGGTCCGTTCTAAAACATTTTGCCGCAAATTGCTGAAAAAAAACCCACTCCAGTGCAACGAGGAACTTTGAACCTTGCTAGCAAACAAAGAAGACTGAGGGCCAAACTTGGGCTTTACATAACTGAGGCGTTCCTCAAGGCACCGCTTTAAGTCCTCTCCTTCTTTTTTGGCATCTTATGTTTTTGGTAACTCAGTGCTTGTTTACTTCACATGCAGTCATTGGATCAACTTATTTAGTTATAACAGTGGCGTTCCTCAAGGTTCCATCTTAGGTCCTCTCTTTTTCATAATGTGATTTATGTAAGATGTTTGTTTACTTCACATGAAGTCAGTAGTCATTAGTTCAACTTATTTAGTTATACTAGTGGTGTTCCTCAAGGTTCCATCTTAGGTCCTCTCTTTTTCCTAATGTGATTTATGTAAGATGTTTGTTTACTTCACATGTAGTCATTTTTGTTCAACTTATTTAGTTATACTAGTGGTGTTCCTCAAGGTTCCATCTTAGGTCCTCTCTTTTTCATAATGTGATTTATGTAAGATGTTTGTTTACTTCACATGCAGTCATTAGTTCAACTTATTTAGTTATACTAGTGGTGTTCCTCAAGGTTCCATCTTAGGTCCTCTCTTTTTCATAATGTGATTTATGTAAGATGTTTGTTTACTTCACATGCAGTCATTTGTTGAACTTATTTAGTTATACTAGTGGTGTTCCTCAAGGTTCCATCTTCGGTCCTCTCTTTTTCATAATGTGATTTATGTAAGATGTTTGTTTACTTCACATGCAGTCATTAGTTCAACTTATTTAGTTATACTAGTGGTGTTCCTCAAGGTTCCATCTTCGGTCCTCTCTTTTTCATAATGTGATTTATGTAAGATGTTTGTTTACTTCACATGTAGTCAGTAGTCATTTGTTCAACTTATTTAGTTATACTAGTGGTGTTCCTCAAGGTTCCATCTTAGGTCCTCTCTTTTTCATAATGTGATTTATGTAAGATGTTTGTTTATTTCACATGCAGTCATTTGTTCAACTTATTTAGTTATACTAGTGGTGTTCCTCAAGGTTCCATCTTCGGTCCTCTCTTTTTCATAATGTGATTTATGTAAGATGTTTGTTTACTTCA
>NC_084742.1:60229156-60269156 GCF_033978785.1 Entelurus aequoreus | reverse complement strand
TCTGCTTGATTAGCATTGTTGTTGATGGGGAAGGGATCTCCTCTACGTCTCGGATCATATGACTGGCTTCCTCATTACCTCTCAAAATGGCTCGGGAATCTTTGTGAGATTGATACAATTTTGATCGTATTATTTACTCGCTAACTTTGGAAGTCTTTTAGTGTCACAAATCAGATATATACGATAATAGCTTCAGTATAAAAACTACTCGTTTTTCCACTCTACTGCTACTTTGTTCTGTCTTCTAGTCATCCATAGCGTTTCTACTCGTATGGATTCTTCATTCATCACACCAAGCAACGTTTGTAAGTTTTACAATATAACTAAAACTATTCTTACTTACTAAAGCGTCCCATGTGTGATGTCTGTAGGAGTGTTTTCATGCATATTTGTACCTGCTATCGTAATGTAACGATGCCAGCGTCGTTAGCATTAGCTAATATGCTAACATGTTTACAATTATTCAGTTACAATGGCATTCTTTTTGTATTATATTCACCAAAACGTCAGCGTGGAGTTATTGAGTTTGTTTAGCTGATTGGAGTGTTAGCTTGCGCAGCTAGTGGGTCCATGACCATGACTTCTGTTTTGTTTGATCAGCTGTTTTACTGCCCTGTTACAGACACTGTTTGGAAACAATGAAGGTATGTAAATAAACATAAATATCTAATTTTACAACATATATATCTGCGGCCATGACCATGACTTCTGTTTTGTTTGATCAGCCGTTTTACTGCCTTGTTACAGACACTGTTTGGAAACAATGAAGGTATGTAAATAAACATAAATATCTAATTTCACAACGTATACATCTGCGGCCATGACCATGACTTCTGTTTTGTTTCATCAGCCGTTTTACTGCCTTGTTACAGACACTGTTTGGAAACAATGAAGGTATGTAAATAAACATAAATATCTAATTTCACCACGCATATATCTGCGGCCATGACCATGACTTCTGTTTTGTTTGATCAGCTGTTTTACTGCCCTGTTACAGACACTGTTTGGAAACAATGAAGGTATGTAAATAAACATAAATATCTAATTTTACAACATATATATCTGCGGCCATGACCATGACTTCTGTTTTGTTTGATCAGCCGTTTTACTGCCTTGTTACAGACACTGTTTGGAAACAATGAAGGTATGTAAATAAACATAAATATCTAATTTCACCACGTATATATCTGCGGCCATGACCATGACTTCTGTTTTGTTTCATCAGCCGTTTTACTGCCTTGTTACAGACACTGTTTGGAAACAATGAAGGTATGTAAATAAACATAAATATCTAATTTCACAACGTATATATCTGCGGCCATGACCATGACTTCTGTTTTGTTTGATCAGCCGTTTTACTGCCGTGTTACAGACACTGTTTGGAAACAATGAAGGTATGTAAATAAACATAAATATCTAATTTCACAACGTATATATCTGCGGCCATGACCATGACTTCTGTTTTGTTTCATCAGCCGTTTTACTGCCTTGTTACAGACACTGTTTGGAAACAATGAAGGTATGTAAATAAACATAAATAGCTAATTTCACCACGCATATATCTGCGGCCATGACCATGACTTCTGTTTTGTTTGATCAGCCGTTTTACTGCCTTGTTACAGACACTGTTTGGAAACAATGAAGGTATGTAAATAAACATAAATATCTAATTTCACCACGCATAAATCTGCGGCCATGACCATGACTTCTGTTTTGTTTGATCAGCCGTTTTACTGCCGTGTTACAGACACTGTTTGGAAACAATGAAGGTATGTAAATAAACATAAATATCTAATTTCACAACGTATATATCTGCGGCCATGACCATGACTTCTGTTTTGTTTCATCAGCCGTTTTACTGCCTTGTTACAGACACTGTTTGGAAACAATGAAGGTATGTAAATAAACATAAATAGCTAATTTCACCACGCATATATCTGCGGCCATGACCATGACTTCTGTTTTGTTTGATCAGACGTTTTACTGCCCTGTTACAGACACTGTTTGGAAACAATGAAGGTATGTAAGTAAACATAAATATCTAATTTCACCACGCATATATCTGCGGCCATGACCATGACTTCTGTTTTGTTTGATCAGACGTTTTACTGCCGTGTTACAGACACTGTTTGGAAACAATGAAGGTATGTAAATAAACATAAATATCTAATTTCACCACGCATATATCTGCGGCCATGACCATGACTTCTGTTTTGTTTCATCAGCCGTTTTACTGCCTTGTTACAGACACTGTTTGGAAACAATGAAGGTATGTAAATAAACATAAATATCTAATTTCACAACGTATATATCTGCGGCCATGACCATGACTTCTGTTTTGTTTGATCAGCCGTTTTACTGCCGTGTTACAGACACTGTTTGGAAACAATGAAGGTATGTAAATAAACATAAATATCTAATTTCACAACGTATATATCTGCGGCCATGACCATGACTTCTGTTTTGTTTCATCAGCCGTTTTACTGCCTTGTTACAGACACTGTTTGGAAACAATGAAGGTATGTAAATAAACATAAATATCTAATTTCACCACGCATATATCTGCGGCCATGACCATGACTTCTGTTTTGTTTGATCAGACGTTTTACTGCCCTGTTACAGACACTGTTTGGAAACAATGAAGGTATGTAAATAAACATAAATATCTAATTTCACAACGTATATATCTGCGGCCATGACCATGACTTCTGTTTTGTTTCATCAGCCGTTTTACTGCCTTGTTACAGACACTGTTTGGAAACTATGAAGGTATGTAAATAAACATAAATATCTAATTTCACAACATATATATCTGCGGCCATGACCATGACTTCTGTTTTGTTTGATCAGACGTTTTACTGCCTTGTTACAGACACTGTTTGGAAACAATGAAGGTATGTAAATAAACATAAATATCTAATTTCACCACGCATATATCTGCGGCCATGACCATGACTTCTGTTTTGTTTCATCAGCCGTTTTACTGCCTTGTTACAGACACTGTTTGGAAACAATGAAGGTATGTAAATAAACATAAATATCTAATTTCACAACGCATATATCTGCGGCCATGACCATGACTTCTGTTTTGTTTGATCAGACGTTTTACTGCCCTGTTACAGACACTGTTTGGAAACAATGAAGGTATGTAAATAAACATAAATATCTAATTTCACCACGCATATATCTGCGGCCATGACCATGACTTCTGTTTTGTTTGATCATCCGTTTTACTGCCGTGTTACAGACACTGTTTGGAAACAATTAAGGTGTGTAGATAAACATTTACAGAATATGTCTGTGTAAATAATTAATTCCACAACCTATATAACTGCGACTTGAGAGCGATGCATTAGAACAGGTGCGTTGCATTAGAACAGGTGTGATACCTGCGTGGATTCTAAGGTGAAGTCCTGCAGCAGAACTTTGTCGTCATTGGACAGACACACCATCCTCTCCCCAGAATACACCACCGTGAATCCCTCAAAGCTCATGATCTGGTCTTTGGAAGGCCAGTACAGACACGGCTCGCCGTCCTCGCTCGTCTGAAAGACACCAGCGAGTGTGTGGAAGTTGCAAACACACGTCTAAATGTGTGTGTGTGTGTGTGTTGTCACCTGCTGATGGGAGTCGGGCAGGTGGACCACCGTGTGCGTGTTGTGTTCCCAGACCATTCGCCAAAAGTCCTCCACGGTGCCGCTGAGCGGCGTCTGACCCACGATGAACTCCTTACTGTGGCGCTGGCCCTTTAAGACGCACAGACATGACATCGTTGGCCACGCCTTGAGAGGGCGGTTCTTAGCGCGGAGTCAGGTAAAGGAAAGCGGTTTACCAGCACGTAGGAGGCGTTGATGTAGCCTGAGGAGTTGGTTTCCGTGGCCGCGAGACACACTCGGGATCTCTCCACTGCAAACACAACTACAGTCTGACACCACTTGCAACTCACGTGGATCTTCAAAAATGATCAATAAGGATGAATAAAACTCACGATTCGGATGTGAATCCATCTTTTGTGCACCCCTTATCTTTACTATTTTTCATGTTCCTTTTTGACTCTACTTAAATGTATAAGAGACTGCATTTATGTTATTCACATGTGAATAATTCTGTATAATAGACTGTATTTATGTTATTCACATGTGAATAATGCTGTATAATAGACTGTATTTATGTTAATCACATGTGAATAATGCTGTATAATACACTGTATTTATATTATTCACATGTGAATAATGCTGTATAATATACTGTATTTATGTTATTCACATGTGAATAATGCTGTATAATAGACTGTATTTGTTATTCACATGTGAATAATGCTGTATAATAGACAGTATTTATGTTATTCACATGTGAATAATGCTGTATAATACACTGTATTTATGTTATTCACATGGGAATATTGCTGTATAATAAACTGTATTTATATTATTCACATGTGAATAATGCTGTATAATAGACTGTATTTATATAATTCACATGTGAATAATGCTGTATAATAGACTGTATTTGTTATTCACATGTGAATAATGCTGTATAATAGACTGTATTTATGTTATTCACATGTGAATAATGCTGTATAATACACTGTATTTATATTATTCACATGTGAATAATGCTGTATAATATACTGTATTTATGTTATTCACATGTGAATAATGCTGTATAATAGACTGTATTTGTTATTCCCATGTGAATAATGCTGTATAATAGACTGTATTTGTTATTCACATGTGAATAATGCTGTATAATAGACAGTATTTATGTTATTCACATGTGAATAATGCTGTATAATACACTGTATTTATGTTATTCACATGGGAATATTGCTGTATAATAAACTGTATTTATATTATTCACATGTGAATAATGCTGTATAATAGACTGTATTTATATAATTCACATGTGAATAATGCTGTATAATAGACTGTATTTGTTATTCACATGTGAATAATGCTGTATAATAGACTGTATTTATGTTATTCACATGTGAATAATGCTGTATAATACACTGTATTTATATTATTCACATGTGAATAATGCTGTATAATATACTGTATTTATGTTATTCACATGTGAATAATGCTGTATAATAGACTGTATTTGTTATTCCCATGTGAATAATGCTGTATAATAGACTGTATTTATGTTATTCACATGTGAATAATGCTGTATAATACACTGTATTTATGTTATTCACATGTGAATATTGCTGTATAATAAACTGTATTTATATTATTCACATGTGAATAATGCTGTATAATAGACTGTATTTATATAATTCACATGTGAATAATGCTGTATAATAGACTGTATTTGTTATTCACATGTGAATATTGCTGTATAATACACTGTATTTATATTATTCACATGTGAATAATGCTGTATAATATACTGTATTTATGTTATTCACATGTGAATATTGCTGTATAATAAACTGTATTTATATTATTCACATGTGAATAATGCTGTATAATAGACTGTATTTATATAATTCACATGTGAATAATGCTGTATAATAGACTGTATTTGTTATTCACATGTGAATAATGCTGTATAATAGACTGTATTTATGTTATTCACATGTGAATAATGCTGTATATTAGATTGTGTTTATGTTATTCACATGTGAATAATGCTGTATAATAGACTATTTATATCATTCACATGTGAATAATGCTGTATAATAGACTGTATTTATGTTATTCACATGTGAATAATGCTGTATAATAGACTGTATTTATGTGATTCACATGTGAATAATGCTGTATAATAGACTATGTTATTCACATGTGAATAATGCTGTATAATAGACTGTATTTATATCATTCACATGTGTATAATGCTGTATAATAGACTGTATTTATATCATTCACATGTGAATAATGCTGTATAATAGACTGTATTTATGTTATTCACATGTGAATAATGCTGTATAATAGACTGTATTTATATTATTCACATGTGAATAATGCTGTATAATAGACTGTATTTATGTTATTCACATGTGAATAATGCTGTATAATAGACTGTATTTATGTTATTCACATGTGAATAATGCTGTATAATAGACTATGTTATTCACATGTGAATAATGCTGTATAATAGACTGTATTTATATCATTCACATGTGTATAATGCTGTATAATAGACTGTATTTATATCATTCACATGTGAATAATGCTGTATAATAGACTGTATTTATGTTATTCACATGTGAATAATGCTGTATAATAGACTGTATTTATATTATTCACATGTGAATAATGCTGTATAATAGACTGTATTTATGTTATTCACGTGAATAATTCTGTATAATAGACTGTATTTATATTATTCACATTTGAATAATTATGTATAATAGACTGTTTTTACATTATTCACATGTAAAAATACCTAAATGTTTATTATCTATAGTGAGCGAACTGTGGTGCTGAATTCCCCCAGGGATCAATAAAGTACTTTCTATTCTATTCTATCAAACACGATTATCGCAATGTATAATTTGGTATAATAACTATAATGAAACTTTTTCAAAACAGGTTTCAGGTTAGAAAAGCTCCTCCTGGTTGCATGAAGATGGTCTAAAAATGTTTTTTGTTTTTTTTAAATGTATTCTTTTAATTTAATAAAAGGTCATTGTTTTTAAATGGACTTTCAAAAATGATGAATACATTAGGAATGAGGATGAATAAAACTCACAATTTCGATGTAAATCCATCTTTTGTGCACCCCCTTTTTTACCATTTTTCATAAAATATGGTGTTATATTTACCCATCACACATTTATCCATAAAAACTCACATATTTCTCCTTAGTCACAAAATGTATCACATATCAAAATATTTTCCACTTTCAACAAGCCTTAAATAAATTATTTAATTCATTAATTCAACGATTTGATCCAATTCCGATTCCTGGGGTGATGATTCCATTCAGAATCGATCTCGCAACGTATAATGATTATGATGACACTTTTTCAAAACAGGTTACAGGTTAGAATTTTTTTTAAAAAATTTATTCTTATTAAAAAAATATATATATTATTGATTTTTGAAAATGATGACCGGATTTTGAATCAGGAGGAATAAGAATCATAATTCGGATGTGAATTGATTTTTTTGCACCCCTAATATTGGCAGCAACAGAAGGATTTCGACGCACATTTATTTTACTGACAATTTCACATTTAGACAATAAACGTATTCAGTAGAATTTGTATTTCTATCCTTTTGCTCCTTAAGAAAACATATTGGACTCACTTTTGGGAGCAAAGTGCTTTTTTCTATGGGACAAAATTAAATGAATACATCTTTTAATAATGACTTACTGTGTCATGAATTATAATTGGAATTAAAAAACATAAATGTGTCATCAATGTATTTTATGGAAAATTACATTATTTCATGATTTAATTGAGTACTGATTTAATGATTTCTTAAAATATTTAAATATTTGATGATTGAATTACTTACTGCGACCATGATTTCATGACTTATTTAATGACTTAATTTATGAAACACACATTTAAGTAATTATTGAAATATTTATTTGGTAAACTGTTGTCCGATTTGGCCCTTGTCAGTGGGCGGGGCTAAAGTAAAGAAATAAATAAGTCTAAAAAAACTAAAAACTTAAATATTTAATTATTAAATAATTAATACAATTTTGAAACACTTAATTAAACCCTGAAAAAATGTAAATCAAATAATTAAATTATATTAAATATATTTATGGCACATTTATTAACACATGTATTTAATTCCAATTTAAATGAATTAATTACACATTTAAGCGATTATTTAAATATTTATTAGGTACATTTTTGTCCCATTTGGCCCTTGTTAGCATTTGTCAGTGGGCGGGGCTAACACGCATCTCGTCCCGTCATTGCAAATGGAAGTGACCAATCAGGTTTTTAAGCTCCGCCCACTGATTTGACAGGTGAGTTTGACAGATAAAATTAATTTATGAAGCGCTGACAGGCTTCAAAGGTAAATAAATAAATATAAAAACAATACCTCAATGTGTAATTAATCACTAAATAATGAATTCAATTTTTTTAATAATTAATTAAATGTGCTTTTATATTAAATATATTTATGGCACATGTATGTATTTAATTCCAATTATAATTAATTCAATTTTTTAATGATTAATTAAATGTGCTTTTATATTAAATATATTTATGGCAAATGTATGTATTTAATTACAATTATAATGAATTAATCACACATTTAAGTAAATATTTAAACATTTATTAGGTCAACTTTTGTCCCACTTGGCCCTTGTTAAGTTTGTCAGTGGGCGGGGCTAACACAAACCTCGTCCAATCACTGCAAATGGAAGTAACCAATCAGGTTTTTAGGCTCCACCCACTTATTTGATGAGTGAGTTTGACAGATAAAATTAAGTTATAAAGCGCTGACAGGGGCCAAAAGTAAAGAAATAAATACAACCTAAAACATTTATCAAATGTGTAATTAATTAATTACAGTAAATCATTAAATAATTAATACAATTTTGAAATAAATTAATCATTGAGTTATATCAGCAATTAAATGTACTTTTATATTAAATACATTTATGCCACATTTAATAACACATTTATGTATTTAATTCCAATTATAATGAATTATTGAGCCCTTTTAAGTAGTTTAAAAATATATATTTATGAGGCACATTTTTGTCCCATTTGTTTGCATTTGTCGGTGGGCGGGGCTAACACACATTTAGTCCAATCCTTGCAAAAATGGAACCGATCAGGTTTTTAGGCTCCGCCCACTGATTTTTACTGGCACGTTTGACAAATTAAATTAATCCCCAAAAGCGCTGACGAATGTGCCAAAAGTAAATATACATAAATACATCTAAGAGAGGAAACATTTTAAATGCGTCATTAATGAATTAAATCAATAAATAATTAAACGAACAATTTACATTTTATGATGAACACATTTTTGTATTTAAATCAAAGTATAATGATTTAAGTAATTATTACTTAATTAAATTTTGTCCCATTATTTAAAATGCCTAGTATTATTGTAACAATAAGAATCATAGATTATCCATGAGATATGTACCTGTATTAAAATAATTGTTGATATATTGAATTAGATATTGCATGAATTTGCTGAGCTCACATTAACTTAGTTTTAGTGCACAAAATGTCATTTTGTCAGTTGTGAAAAAGTGAGTTATGCGGAGAAGACGAGGCCGACCTGGCATCAGCGCTCTGGCTCGGTTCCTCATGGCGTTGCCGTCTCGCAGGGCCGTGCTGTAGTCGGCGTGCTTGGCCTGGCGTTGGCTGATCAGCTGCGGACGCCACGGGTGGGTCAGTCGGCGTAGCTGCACGGTCGCTCGGCAACCGGGCGCCTACCTTGAACTGCTTGTCCATGCGCGTCCTGCCCGACACGCCGGGCGTCAGGAGGTCGGCCACGTAGGCGTGGAGGAGGTCGGCGGCCACGCAGGTGTTGCGACTCAAGATGGCCTCCACCAAGACGTCGTGGATGAACACGTACTGCTCCTGGATGCAGAACAATCATGTGGAAAGAAGAAGGCAGGGCTGTTTATTGGTCATTGCTGAGAATATTATTTTTTGGACCATGTTTACATGTCAACTTCATGTGTGTTATATTTATGCATGAGAGCATTTTGTTGTAAGCTGTGAGGTGTGTGCGTGCACCTCAGTCTGAACCAGGAAGTTCCTCTGTGTCCGCACATGTTTCAGGAAGCCGAGGACATTGACGGTCCCCTGGTCCTGGATCTGCTGCAGCATGCTGTCTATCACGATGTAGGTTCCTGTGCGGCCCACCCCGGCACTGTCACGCACACACACATTAGTTCCTGTGCGGCCCACCCCGGCACTGTCACGCACACACACTTTAGTCACAAGACGCCCCCTCCCAACAATTAAAGGAGAACTGCACTTTTTTTTTTTTTTTTTTTTGATGCATTCTAAGTCGTAAAATACAGCAAGTAAGAGGTGGCTAACAATAGAGTCGTAGGGAGTACACTATTGTGCCCAAAAAGCCCTCTAAAAAAAACATCTTGTTAATATTAACCAACTATTAGCCATATTGTTATTATCACAATCAGAAATACTTGAAAAATCTCAGAGGGAAAATTCATATTTTCAACACAATCCCATTCAAGATCACACAAACACTACAGGGAGACAGAACAGGATCAAACATTACAGGGAGACAGAAAAGGATCAAACATTACAGGGAGACAGAACAGGATCAAACATTACAGGGACACAGAACAGGATCAAACATTACAGGGAGACAGAACAGGATCAAACATTACAGGGAGACATAAGAGGATCAAACATTACAGGGAGACAGAACAGGATCAAACATTACAGGGAGACAGAACAGGATAAAAAACATTACAGGGAGACAGAACAGGATCAAACATTACAGGGAGACAGAAGAGGATCAAACATTACAGGGAGACAGAACAGGATCAAACATTACAGGGAGACAGAAGAGGATCAAACATTACAGGGAGACAGAACAGGATCAAACATTACAGGGAGACAGAACAGGATCAAACATTACAGGGAGACATAACAGGATCAAACATTACAGGGAGACAGAACAGGATCAAATATGACAGGGAGACAGAACAGGATCAAACATTACAGGGAGACAGAACAGGATCAAACATTACAGGGAGACAGAACAGGATCAAACATTACAGGGAGACAGAACAGGATCAAACATTACAGGGAGACAGAAGAGGATCAAACATGACAGGGAGACAGAACAGGATCAAACATGACAGGGAGACAGAACAGGATCAAACATTACAGGGAGACAGAACAGGATCAAACATTACAGGGAGACAGAAGAGGATCAAACATGACAGGGAGACAGAACAGGATCAAACATTACAGGGAGACAGAACAGGATCAAACATTACAGGGAGACAGAAGAGGATCAAACATTACAGAGAGACAGAAGAGGATCAAACATTAGAGGGAGACAGAACAGGATAAAAAACATTACAGGGAGACAGAACAGGATAAAAAACACTACAGGGAGACAGAACAGGATCATACATTATAGGGAGACAGAACAGGATCAAACATCACAGGGAGACATAACAGGATCAAACATTACAGGGAGACAGAACAGGATCAAACATGACAGGGAGACAGAACAGGATCAAACATTACAGGGAGACATAACAGGATCAAACATGACAGGGAGACAGAACAGGATCAAACATTACAGGGAGACAGAACAGGATCAAACATTACAGGGAGACAGAAAAGGATCAAACATTACAGGGAGACAGAACAGGATCAAACATTACAGGGAGACAGAAGAGGATCAAACATTACAGGGAGACAGAACAGGATCGCTGACGGGTCTGCCAACTTCCGGCGCCCCTTACAAAAAAGGTGAGAAACAGGTAAATGCTGGGAGGGGAGGGGGGGGATCAGTCTAAACCTGGGCCCCTGGAGAGGGGGTCCAGACTAAAGGCCACGCATGTGGCCACTAAGCCTTTAGAGGTTTTTTTTTAAAGACACACGTACGCACATGTACGCACACGCACACGCACGCACGCACGCACGCACGCACGCACGCACGCACGCACGCACGCACGCACGCACGCACGCACGCACGCACGCACGCACGCACGCACGCACGCACGCACGCACGCACGCACGCACGCACGCACGCACGCACGCACGCACGCACGCACGCACGCACGCACGCACGCACGCACGCACGCACGCACGCACGCACGCACACACACACACACACACACACACACACACACACACACACACACACACACACACACACACACACACACACACACACACACACACACACACACACACACACACACACACACACACACACACACACACACACACACACACACACACACGCACACGTAACAGGGCCACCTGCAGTGCACCAGGACAGGTCCCATCTCTTGCGTTCGAGCCCGAGACGACATCCGGATGAAGGCCAGGACCGGCAGAGTGTACTCTGGGACGCCCATGTCGGGCCACTGGGTGTAGTGGTACTGCTGGACTGTGTGCTCCAAGCTCCTCCCACACGCCTGCTGGAGCAGACACGTTGGTGCACGTGTGTGTGTGTGTGTGTGTGTGTGTGTGTGTGTGTGTGTGTGTGTGTGCGTGTGTGTGTGTGTACGTACCTTATTGGCGCTCTCCCTGACCAGGAAGGTCCGCACAGTGTAGTAAGCCAGGGTCCTGGTGCTCCTCAGAGTCACCTGGTACGGTCCATAGTCCTCCTGACCCTCCTCAGGCCAGTAGCGCTCACACTTGGTCTGTGGCGGCACACAAACAGGATGAGGAAGAGGACAAAAGGAGCCTCCTGGTGGCGCTCTCACCCGCCCCTTCTCCTTCAGGTTGGTGATCATGACCACCACGCCCACGTTCTGCTGCCAGATCATCCTCCAGAAGTCCTCCCTGCCCGCTCGGAGCGGACCCTGCGCCGCGATGTAGGCCCTGGTGCGCTCGTAGCCCTGCGGAGCGGCGGGGACATGCTCAGGAAGGAAGAAGCCCGCTCCCGGGTTTTGCCTCGCTCAAAATACACGTGCAAAGGTGCTAGCGCACGCAGGGTGATCTACCAAAACCGCTGAGCAGACGACTGCGCCTCTTCATGAATATACATACGTATGTCCGTCATCAGAACACAAGTATAATCATTGAGCGCTCACAATGTGATTCACCAAGACCGAAAGTGTTCCGCGGTCAGTGCAATAAGGTGGGATAGTCTGTGCTGGCGTCAACAACACCCACAACATATTTCTGTCCATATTGTATAATGACACTAAACAAATGGAAATGCCCCCTTCTACCTAAAAGAACTGCTCACCCCCAAATCCTCCACACCACACCTCCGCTCTGGACAGACTAACATCCTCCAACTTCCGAGGACAAAGCTACTAACAATGCTCCGCCGCTCCCAGTCTGTGGAACGCTCTCCCTGACCACCTGAGGGCACCACAGACTGTGGATGCTTTTAAAAAAGGCTTAAAAACCCTTCTTTTTAAAAAAGCCTTTTTTTTTTTAGATATATGCATACTAGTTTTAGCTATTTGGCTGTTCTATTTTTTATTTTTATTATCTTTTTATTTTTTTAATACACTGTAGCACTTTGAGGTTGTTTACTCAATGTAAAGTGCTTTTTACAAATAAAATATATTATTATTATTATTATAAACAGATGGCGTAAATTACAAACTACACTTTTATCCTACGCTTAGGGCCCTGCGGCTTATAAAACAGCGCGGCTAATTTATGGAGCTTTTCTTCGCCGACGGCCACAATAATAACCGAGCAAAGGCACTGAAAAGGGTGTGTTACTGCATTGCAATTCTGTTTAGAGTGTTCGACTGGAAGCCCATTGCGTCTTCCAATCGTCCATAGCGTTTCTACTCGTGTAGATTCTTCGTTCATCCTTCCAAGCAACGTTTGTAAGTTTTACAATATAACTAAAACTATTCTTACTTACTAAACTGTCCCGTGTGTGATGTCTGTAGGAGTGTTTTCATGCATATTTGTACGTGATATCGTAATGTAATCACGCTAGCGTTATTCACCAATACGTTACGAGTGTCTGTGTTAGTATTACTAACTTACATTATTTTTGTATTATTTCACTTTCACAAATTCCTCAGTAAATCCACCAAAACGTCAGCGTGGAGTTTTTGAGTCTGTTTAGCGGAGTAGAGAGGTAGCTTGCGCAGCTAGCGGGTCCATGACCATGGCTTCTGTTTTGTTCGATCAGCCGTTTTACTGCCGTGTTACAGACACTGTTTGGAAACAATTAAGGTATGTAAATAAACATTTCTGTGTAAATAACTAATTTCACAACGTATATATCTGCGGCCTATAGTCCGTGCGACTAATATATGGAAAATATGTTTTTCTTCTCAAATTTTGTGGGTGTGGCCCTCTATAGTCCGAAAAAATATAATTTATGTTTTTATCATTTTTCCCCAGAGTAAAAAAGCATCATAATGGCACGCTAAGAGCTTTCAGTACGGTAATCTTCCACCAAATGGGAAAAAAACAAAAAAACATGTTATTTTGTAGACTAACAGATACTACATTGCTTCATTTGGAAACAATTAAGGTATTTAAATAAACCTTTACATAATATTTATGTGTAAATAACTCATTTCCCAACCTATATATCTGCGGTGCGACTAATATGTGGAATATATTTGTTTTCTTCTCAAATTGAGTGGGTGTGGCTTATATACGGGTGCACTCTGTAGTCCAGCAATTCCATGGTTGAGCTGATGAAGGAGTTCAACTCAAACACTGCCAGTAAGATTTGGTATTGGAAAAAAAAAAAGACCTTGTAGAAAAAGTTGTATTGGCACTGAAACAAGTTTTGGCAACAAATGAATACAAACATTGAATAAATACCATATTTGTTTGAACAATGACGTGCTTTCGATGCCAATAATCATATTTTTGTACAGTTTTTATGATCAACTTTTTTTCCCCTCAACATTCACTTCTATTTTCTACGGTTGCATTTTATTTATTTTTTTTACAGCAAGTTGAAGTTATTGGACTTGCTTTGTAAAGAGAACCATGGTTAAGTTGTAAGTTATCACAAAAAATGTCGTGTTGAAATGAGTCCCTAGAAAGAAGACAGCAGCTGTCTTTGAAACGTACCAAGAAGAAGGCTGGTAAAACTCCACTGTGTAAGGAGGAAAGCCACATGAAGGGTTTTCTGTTTTCTCTCATGTATGGTAATCAACAGAAAGATACTGTTCTAACCCAAGGACTTCAAAGCGGATGGCAGGATCTGCCCAATTTCCAGACGAACTCTTTTTGAAGTATTTTACGAACTCTTTTTGAACTATTTTACGACCTCTACTTTTGAACTATTCTGTAACCAAACGCAACGCTGTTTACGACCCACTTCCCTCTGAAAGTGGAAGCGGTGGTCAGGTGCGGGGAGAAAGTCAAATAAAGAAGGAGTGCAATCTTGTGGCAGAGCGTGCTGAGATACTGTGCAAGGGTACAGTGTACAGGCGACTCTCCTCAATTGAGTCCAAATTGAATTCTGGCTCTGTTTAATTCTTTGCCTCTTGTCTTGTTTAATAGTTTAATCAGTGTTTGAACCTGACATTAAGAATAATTAATGCATGGTAATAAATGAAACATTTGACAAATATCCTAGCATCCTCTTAGTGCTGAAGTCTACTGCATATATGAAATATAAAACAAAAAAGTTGACCAGAGTGCTTTACTATTAGATAAGTAGTCAAAACGTTGTTCACTAGAATATGTTTAAAAAGAAAAGATTTCTTTGGGAGCAGGATATAAATGCGTTGACGGCAACACGCTCGGGCCGACTCAACATAAATGTAAAACACGACTTTTGTTTCATAATTTCATCTTTTGAAGCTTCTTTAAAGTTATTTTACACGCCCCCCCCCCCCCCCCCCCCCCCCGGTCCTCCTTTCTTCTTCTACCGTGTTTTGTCTGCAGACCCAAGTCTAGTAAAACTGCTTCCGGGTAAACTTGTTATAAGCCCCGCCCACAGGCACATGGAGGTTTATTTCACACTGAATTTATGTAACTGAATTGTTTGCATTTGAATTTTGTAAAACTGAATTTCACAAAAAAAAAAATCAGTGTAAAAAATATTCAGTGTATAAAAATTCAGAGTGGAAAAATGTGCTGCTTCAAAAAGCAAGACTCACTTCCGGTAAAGTAAGACTGAAGCAATGGATCCTGTCTCAGAAGCAACCAATGAGGTGTCAAGTTTGAAGTCACGTGACACAGGTCTTGCAATAAAAAAAATGCAGTTAACTGGACTACCTGGACATAAAACAACCTAATTAACGTTTCAATGTGGCCAGCTGGATGTTTTCAAACTATAGAAATGATTCTAATGATTAAAATTTTTATACATTGAATTTTTACATACTGAATTTTTACACATTGAATTTTTTTACAATGAATTTTTACACACAGATTTTTGTACACTGATTTTTTAAAAACTGAATGTTTAAACAGTGATTATTCTTTACATTGAATTTCTACAGTGAATTGTTTTTACACTGAATTCTTTACACTGAATATTTATACACAGAATTTTAAAACACTGAATTTTTTTACACACTGAACTTTTTATACACTAAATTTTTTACACAGTGAATTTTTGTACACTAATTTTGTTTACGTTAGTTAATTTTTTATACTGATTTTTTCACACTGAATATTTACAGTGAATTTCTTTACACTCATTTTACACTGAATATTTACACAGTGAATTTTTTTACACTGATTTTTTTTTTTACACTTAATTTTTACACTGAATTTTTTTACACTGAATTCTTTACACTGAATATTTATAGACTGAATTTTTTTACACATAATTTTTTTACACATTGAATTTTTTATACACTGAATTTTTTTACACTGAATTTTTTTTCCACTGTTTTTTACACTTCATTTTTACAGTGAATTTTTTCACACTCTACTGATTTTTTCACACTGAATTTTTACAGTGAATTTCTTTACACTCATTTTACACTGAATATTTACACAGTGAATTTTTTTACACTGATTTTTTTTTTACACTTCATTTTTACACTGAATTTTTTTACACTGAATTCTTTACACTGAATATTTATAGACTGAATTTTTTTACACATAATTTTTTTACACATTGAATTTTTTATACACTGAATTTTTTTACACTGAATTTTTTTTCCACTGATTTTTTTTTACACTTCATTTTTACAGTGAATTTTTTCACACTGAATTTCAAAACACTGCATTATTTTCAATGAAATTATCAGCATAATTTGATTTAATAAAATTTAGTTCACAAAATTCATATGCAAAAAAATTCAGGTACCTAAATTCAGTGTCAATTTTTTTTAAATAATGACACAAATGAACCTCCACAGCTGCCATCAGTTTGAAAGCGTAAAAAAGAGATGCTAATGTGGAAAAAAAAGTTGATCATAAAAACCTATGAAATGCACAACATTGATAAAAGTGGACAAAAATATAGACATTGGCATCGAAAACATGTCATGATTCCCAAAAAAATATTGTATTTTTTCAAAGTTTGTATTTCTTTGTTGCCAAAACGTGTTTCGGTGCCAATGTCACCTTTTCTACCCTTTAGCCGATACCAAATCTTAGTGTTTGGGCTCCACGTAGCACACGCTATGTTATCCTTTGCTGATATTTGGATGGCAGTAGATCGGTGGCTCACGTCAACAAAGTTGGCGTTGATGTAGTCCCCGCAGGTCCCATCTCGGTCCAAACTGTTGGAGAGCTTCACGCGACTGTGGTCGTCTGGGAGGGAGAGAGAGAAGATCGTGAGGCTTGTGGCACCCAGAGGTGGGTAGTAAGGCGCTACATTTACTCCGTTACATCTACTTGAGTAACTTTTGGGATAAATTGTACTTCTAAGAGTAGTTTAAATGCAACATACTTTTACTTTTACTTGAGTATATTTATAGAGGAGAAACGCTACTTTTACTCCGCTCCATTTATCTACATTCAGCTCGCTACTCGCTACTGATTTTTATCCATCTGTTAATGCACGCTTTGTTTGTTTTGCTTTGTCAGACAGACCTTCAAAGTAGGATCTATCACATGCCTGCATTTCACCAATCAAATACAGTCACTGGTGACGTTTGACTCCGATTCACCAATCAAATGCAGTCACTGGTGACGTTTGACTCCGTTTCACCAATCAAATGCGGTCACTGGTGACGTTTGACTCCGTTACACCAATCAAATGCAGTCACTGGTGACGTTTGACTTCGTTTCACCAATCAAATGCAGTCACTGGTGACGTTTGACTCCGTTTCACCAATCAAATGCAGTCACTGGTGACGTTTGACTCCGTTACACCAATCAAATACAGTCACTGGTGACGTTTGACTCCGTTTCACCAATCAAATGCAGTCACTGGTGACGTTTGACTCCGTTTCACCAATCAAATGCAGTCACTGGTGACGTTTGACTCCGTTTCACCAATCAAATGCAGTCACTGGTGACGTTTGACTCCGTTTCACCAATCAAATGCGGTCACTGGTGACGTTTGACTCCGTTTCACCAATCAAATGCAGTCACTGGTGACGTTTGACTCCGTTTCACCAATCAAATGCGGTCACTGGTGACGTTTGACTCCGTTTCACCAATCAAATGCAGTCACTGGTGACGTTTGACTCCGTTTCACCAATCAAATGCGGTCACTGGTGACGTTTGACTCCGTTTCACCAATCAAATGCAGTCACTGGTGACGTTTGACTCCGTTTCACCAATCAAATGCAGTCACTGGGGACGTTTGACTCCGTTTCACCAATCAAATGCGGTCACTGGTGACGTTTGACTCCGTTTCACCAATCAAATGCAGTCACTGGTGACGTCTGACTCCGTTTCACCAATCAAATGCAGTCACTGGTGACGTTTGACTCCGTTTCACCAATCAAATGCAGTCACTGGTGACGTTTGACTCCGTTTCACCAATGAAATGCAGTCACTGGTGACATTTGACTCCGTTTCACCAATCAAATGCGGTCACTGGTGACATTTGACTCCGTTTCACCAATCAAATGCGGTCACTGGTGACGTTTGACTCTGTTTCACCAATCAATTACAGTCACTGGTGACGTTTGACTCCGTTTCACCAATCAAATGCAGTCACTGGTGACGTTTGACTCCGTTTCACCAATCAAATGCAGTCACTGGTGACGTTTGACTCCGTTACACCAATCAAACAGAGCCAGGCGGTCACATGATTAACTACACATAATGTTTCAGCGGAAAAACAACAACAAGCTTAAGCTTACATGAACTCAACGTCAAATTTGAGGAAGCACATGGCGGTAAGTAACGTTAGTAGATATTTTGGCTATCACCGTAGGCTGATGTTAGCTTCCCTGCTATGAATCACTGTCAAATGTACATCGTGTGGGGACATTTATTAACGCACTGCAGACTCATAGACACACAGAAACACACACACACACACACACAGACACACACACACACACGCATGCATACAAACACTAATCAGAAGTGCATGGTTGCGTAAAGGCTAACTTGTTATTTTCCTTTGTAATCTCTGCCTACTGAGCCTATGGTGCTGTTAAGTTATTGTGGCTCAATTTGCCTTATGTTAATGTATTATTATTTAATATATATTATTGTTTTAGTTGCTTAAGAGATATTCCTGGCTCTGAATTTGCTCATTGCTATTTTTATGTTTTTGTGCATTATTTGTTGCCGTCATCATTAAACGACCAGGTTACTCATCAGTTACTCAGTACTTGAGTAGTTTTTTCACAACATACTTTTGACTTTTACTCAAGTAAATATTTGGGTGACTACTCCTTACTTTTACTTGAGTAATAAATCTCTAAAGTAACAGTACTCTTACTTGAGTACAATTTCTGTCTACTCTACCCACCTGTGGTGGCAGCACAAAGTAGCAATGGAGAGTACAGAAGTGGACTCACAGGCCAGGATGTTGATGTATCGGTTCTTGGCTTTGTTCTCTGCTTGACTGGAGCTGTCAGCGCTGATGTCCATGTCCACCGTGCACGCCTGCACCTCCTGCAACACACGTGCACACTTGTGGACCACCAGAGTAGATCTTATGGGGGTATATACACACTTACTCCCAGTTTTGTGCCGGTTGTATAAGAGGACGTAAGTAGAGGTACGGAATTCAGCACTTTTTTAATCTTGCCATTTTCAACACCCACAAAGCAAGTATGCTTGCTAGAAAACGTCTAAACATGAAGTAATGTGCTAGCTCGATGCTAATTTACATTGGGTTTGCCATAGACAGGCTACCACTAGCATTAGCGATTTCACATGGCGAAATCAACGCCTCCAAATTTGGTAATGGAAACTACAACTCAGATGGATGTTACAATCACACGGCTTGGGTGTAACAGGCACACTGCTCACAGTATACACACTTTGTAGGGCGCAACATAACACAATCGGCTTCATGAAGAAGAAAAAAATTAATGAGAGAAGGTTGCAACGTGGAGTCTAATAACGCAAAGCTGCCACGCAGGGTGCTTTTTTGTTTTGTTTAAAACTGTCATTATTTAAGACATAATAATGAATTAAAATCAATGTTTTTTTTCATGAATTATTGACCTTTTCAAGGCTCCAATTACTTTACATCAAATATTCTACTTTGAAATAGTTTTTGGGGAAAGTAATGCATTTTCTGTGTGTTTGCCATAAAAAAAAACAACGTTTCCTTTGATAAAAAGGGCTTAAAACAAACAAAAAAAACTGCCATTGCGAAAACATAATAATGAATTAAAATCAATGTTGTTATGAATTATTAACATATTTAAGGCTCTTATTACTTTAAATATTTTAATGTGAAATATTTTGCGGGGTTTGCTTTTTGACAAAAAGGGCACACACACACACATATATACTGTATAATGATATATATATATATATATATCTGTGTTTTTGAAATTTTTATTTATTGTTTTAATTGGTTTTACCCTTTAAAATCGTTTTTAATTATATTTATTTTTATATTGTTTTTGTATTGGTTTTATATATATTTGTTTTTTGTTTTTATTCAGTCATTGGTGGAGCTAAGGATAATATTTGAATATTGTTTTTAATATTGTTGTGCAGCACTTTGAAAACATTTATGTTGTTTAAATGTGCTATACAAATAAAGTGGATTAGATTGACTTTGTACCAATAGATAGACCTGAACTTGATCTAGTTGAATACATTTATTTATTTATAATAATATATCACTTTTTTCTTTTTCTTTTTTTTTACACATTTATGACTTTAGGACCAAACTTGAGGGGAGCCTTAAAGGTTAAAACAAATCTATACAATATTTTACAAACCCCGTTTCCATATGAGTTGGGAAATTGTGTTAGATGTAAATATAAACGGAATACAATGATTTGCAAATCATTTTCAAGCCATATTCAGTTGAATATGCTACAAAGACAACATATTTGATGTTCAAACTGATAAACATTTTTCTTTTTGCAAATAATTATTAACTTTAGAATTTGATGCCAGCAACACGTGACAAAGAAGTTGGGAAAGGTGGCAATAAATACTGATAAAGTTGAGGAATGCTCATCAAACACTTATTTGGAACATCCCACAGGTGAGCAGGCAAATTGGGAACAGGTGGGTGCCATGATTGGCTATAAAAGTAGATTCCATGAAATGCTCAGTCATTCACAAACAAGGATGGGGCGAGGGTCACCACTTTGTCAACAAATGCCTGAGCAAATTGTTGAACAGTTTAAGAAAAACCTTTCTCAAGCAGCTATTGCAAGGAATTTAGGGATTTCACCATCTACGCTCCGTAATATCATCAAAGGGTTCAGAGAATCTGGAGAAATCACTGCACGTAAGCAGCTAAGCCCGTGACCTTTGATCCCTCAGGCTGTACTGCACCAACAAGCCACATCAGTGTGTAAAGGATATCACCACATGGGCTCAGGAACACTTCAGAAACCCACTGTCAGTAACTACAGTTGGTCGCTACATCTGTAAGTGCAAGTTAAAACTCTACTATGCAAGGCGAAAACCGTTTATCAACAACACCCAGAAACGCCGTCGGCTTCGCTGGGCCTGAGCTCATCTAAGATGGACTTATACAAAGTGGAAAAGTGTTCTGTGGTCTGACGAGTCCACATTTCAAATTCTTTTTGGAAACTGTGGACGTCGTGTCCTCCGGACCAAAGAGGAAAAGAACCATCCGGATTGCTATAGGCGCAAAGTGTAAAAGGCAGCATGTGTGATGGTATGGGGGTGTATTAGTGGCCAAGACATGGGTAACTTACACATCTGTGAAGGCACCATTAATGCTGAAAGGTACATACAGCTTTTGGAGCAACATATGTTGCCATCCAAGCAACGTTACCAGGGACGCCCCTGCTTATTTCAGCAAGACAATGACAAGACACGTGTTACATCAACGTGGCTTCATAGTAAAAGAGTGCGGGTACTAGACTGGCCTGCCTGTAGTCCAGACCTGTCTCCCATTGAAAATGTGTGAAGCCTAAAATAGCACAAGGGAGACCCCCGGACTGTTGAACAACTTAAGCTGTACATCAAGCAAGAATGGGAAAGAATTCCACATGAGAAGCTTCAAAAATGTGTCTCCTCAGTTCCCAAACCTTTACTGAGTGTTGTTAAAAGGAAAGGCCATGTAACACAGTGGTGAACATGCCCTTTCCCAACTACTTTGGCACGTGTTGCAGCCATGAAATTCTAAGTTAATTATTTGCAAAAAAAAAGATAAGTTTATGAGTTTGAACATCAAATATGTTGTCTTTGTAGTGCATTCAACTGAATATGGCTTGAAAAGGATTTGCAAATCATTGTATTCCGTTTATATTTACATCTAACACAATTTCCCAACTCATATGGAAACAGAGTTTGTAGTTTTGAAAAAAATGAAATATCAAATTGGCACCTGTATGCTTTAAATATTTCACTGTGCGGTCCTCTGTGAGAAAAAGCTTGGACACCCCTGATGTAAGCAAAAATTGTGACATCCTATAAAAATATATATAAAAAATAGTTGGTATGACGGTGGTATAAACAATATCTCTGCACCTTTTATTTCTACTCTTTATCTTTGTACAAATCCAATGAGGCAGAATAGGTGTGTCATAGCCAACAAAAGAGGTGGACCAGGTGGTGTGCGGTGTGTGCTCTTACCTGGTAGGATTCTTTGACAATCTAATGGAGGTGGAGGTGAGGATGCAGAAACACCACGATGGCGGTGGAGTTGGTGAAAGGAGAGTCGGGGGGGGGGGGTTGACACACAGGCAGATAGGGAGTCAGTGCAGGAACAGGAACACAGGGTCCACATACACACTTGCATTTCTGCCTCATTCCTGTGAGAACCCTGCGACTACCCGGCACTAGCTGCGGTGTGCACAAACAACCAGCGGGTGGCATCTGTGAGCAGACAATTCTTTTGCCAACTTAGCGGGTCGCTCGAGAATTCTTCAGGGATGAGGCAAAACACTCACCCACACACACTGTACACACACACACACTGTACACATACACCCACTGTACACACACACTGTACACATACACACACTGTATACACACACCAAGTCTGAAATTTCCCACTGGTGGGGACCAATTCAAAACATATAAATAATAAGGAAGTGCTCCTCCATTTATTGCAAGGCTCGTGGCCAGGATAGGAAAACAAGTTCACACACACACACACACACACACACACACACACACACACACACACACACACACACACACACACACACACACACACACACACACACACACACACACACACACACACACACACACACACACACACACACACACACACACACACGTATTCTTGTATTTGTTACCTTCTTGAGACCTGAGAAAAATGCCTCCCTCTTTAGGACCAGCCTTTCTAGATATATAAAGATGTGTATTTACAACATTAATAATATATACATACTATGAAAATATTAAAAAGGTAAGCTTTAAGGTATTTTTTTAATTTTTTGTTTGTATTTGGTTTTTATTTTCATTATTTACTTCATGTTATTACAGTATGTCTCTCTCTCTCTCTCTCTCTCTCTCTATATATATATATATATATATATATATATATATATATATATATATAAGGGCTGCAACTAACGACTAATTTGATAATCGATTAATCTGTTGATTATTACTTCGATTAATCGATTAATAATCGGATAAAAGAGACAAACTACATTTCTATCCTTTCCAGTATTTTATTGAAAAAAACAGCATACTGGCACCATACTTATTTTGATTATTGTTTCTCAGCTGTTTGTACATGTTGCAGTTTATAAATAAAGGTTTATTAAAAAATTAATAAAAATTAAATAAAATAACATTTAAAAAAAAAAATAAAAAATTGCCTCTGCGCATGAGCATAGCATAGATCCAACGAATCGATGACTAAATTAATCAGCAACTATTTTTATAATCGATTAGTTGTTGCAGCCCTATATATATATATATATATATATATATATATATATATATATATATATATATATATATATATATATATACACATATATATATATATATATATATATACATATATATATATATATATATATATATATACATATATATATATATATATATATATATATATATATATATATATATATATATATATATATATATATATATATATATATATATAATTTTTTTAATAATTTGGGCCAAAGGGGGCACATTTCAATGTCTTACACACACTTATTACATATGTTGACCAGAGGGGGAACACTTCAAATTTTTACACACACTTGTTATTTCATATGTTGACCAAAGGGGGAGCACTTTTAAAAGCGACAGTCAATTTAAAAATTATTTTTATGAAAAGAGTCATACTTTTAGTCAACAGAAGACACAATTTTATAAGAAAACTTGAACATTTTTGCCAACATTGTAATATAAATCGGAATTTTTAACTTGGCAAAATTATGACAAAAGTCCTAATTTTACTCAAAACGAGAACAACAACAAAATTGGTAATGTTGTGATAAAAGTCAGAATTGTATATATTTTGCATTAAAAAGTAATAATTTTACATTAAAAAAAAGTAATAATTTTATGTGAAGATATTGCAGTATTACAGAAACAGAAAGAACATGAGAAATTGTTCCCGATTTTATAAGGAAGAAGTCGACACATTGTGAGAAAAAGATTGCTTTTAGTTAATTTTTTTAATTTTTTTGTCTGCAATTGTTTTTTAATCTTCATTATTTACTTCTAGTTATTACAGTATGTCTCTATATACATTTTATTTTTTTTAAATTTTGGCCAAGGGGTGTGCATTTCAATTTCTTACACACACTTGTTATTTCATATGTTGACCAGAGGGGGAGCACTTTTAAAAGCGACACACAGTCAATGTGAAAAATCCCTCCTTTTTGGGACCACCCTCATTTTGATAGATGTCACCAGCAGGGGTGCAAATGAGACATTGTCTATTAGATGCAATGTTTTTGGGACCATGATTTATGTCCTAACCCTAACCCCTGTTTTATCATATATTGCTGCCTTTGTACCTGCCAATGTTTACTTTTGTATGCACATTAAATCAACCAAAAATCCTGACTTTGGAGCAATGTTCACAGACTCTAGTATTTGGCTCTCTATTAGATGCAATGTTATTGGGACCATGATTTATGTCATCACTTGTTCACACCTCCTCATATGGAAGATACTTTTCCTTCTTCATGTCTCAAGAAGGGTAGAAATACAAGAACACACACACACACACACACACACACACACACACACACACACACACACACACACACACACACACACACACACACACACACACACACACACACACACACACACACACACACACACACACACACATACACACACAGAATATGGCCGTTAATGAATTGGTGTTTTCTGTCAGAGATGCATTCCCACTGGGATTGAAAGTGTTTCAAACTGGCAGTTAGAAGAGGAAAGTGTGTGTTCCATGAACTTCCTGTGTGTGTGTGTGTGTGTGTGTGTGTGTGTGTGTGTGTGTGTGTGTGTGTGTGTGTGCAGGTACATGCTGGGGAAACAAGAGGTGTCATGCAGATGTTTGGTCAGAAGTGTTTGCACGTACTAAATGTTAGACAGTGATGAAGTGTGTTGTTAAGAAGTTACATTATGTCATGTCTAATACAAGTTACATTATGTCATCTCTACTACAAGTTACATGATGTCATCTCTAATACAAGTTACATTATGTCATCTCTAATACAAGTTACATGATGTCATCTCTACTACAAGTTACATGATGTCATCTCTAATACAAGTTACATTATGTCATGTCTAATACAAGTTACATTATGTCATCTCTAATACAAGTTACATGATGTCATCTCTAATACAAGTTACATGATGTCATCTCTACTACAAGTTACATGATGTCATCTCTACTACAAGTAACATGATGTCATCTCTAATACAAGTTACATGATGTCATCTCTACTACAAGTTACATGATGTCATCTCTACTACAAGTTACATGATGTCATCTCTAATACAAGTTACATGATGTCATCTGTAATACAAGTTACATGATGTCATCTGTAATACAAGTTACATGATGTCATCTGTAATACAAGCTACATTATTGATCAATTATTCAATAATACAGGTATAATTACATGAGTTATATTATTCAATAATACACGTATTATTACATGAGTTGTTGTTGGTTTTTTAAAAAGTGGCCTTTTTTTTAACCTGTTTTTTTTAATTGGGCATATTGTAGAAATAAAATGAAGTCATTATTACATAGATCAATTCTTCAATAATACAGGTATAATTACATGAGTTATATTATTCAATAATACACGTATTATTACATGAGTTGTTGTTGTTTTTTTTGAAGTACACATTTTATTACATGAGTTACATTATTAATGATTATTGTTTGGCTCTGATAGTTTCAGCTCAACTTTGGATTGCATTTACATGCATGATGTCATCTGTAATACAAGTTACATTATGTCATCTCTAATACAAGTTACATGATGTCATCTCTAATACAAGTTGCATGATGTCATCTCTACTACAAGTTACATGATGTCATCTCTACTACAAGTTACATGATGTCATCTCTAATACAAGTTACATGATGTCATCTGTAATACAAGTTACATTATGTCATCTCTAATACAAGTTACATGATGTCATCTCTAATACAAGTTGCATGATGTCATCTCTACTACAAGTTACATGATGTCATCTCTACTACAAGTTACATGATGTCATCTCTAATACAAGTTACATGATGTCATCTCTAATACAAGTTACATTATGTCATCTATAATACAAGTTACATGATGTCATCTCTACTACAAGTTACATTACGTCATCTCTAATACAAGTCACATGATGTCATCTCTAATACAAGTTGCATGATGTCATCTCTAATACAAGTTACATGATGTCATCTCTAATACAAGTTACATGATGTCATCTCTAATACAAGTTACATGATGTCATCTCTAAGATAAGTTACATGATGTCATCTCTAATACAAGTTACATGATGTCATCTCTAATACAAGTTACATGATGTCATCTCTAATACAAGTTACATTATGTCATCTCTAATACAAGTTACATGATGTCATCTATAATTCAAGTTACATTATGTCATCTCTAATGCAAGTTACATGATGTCATCTTTAATACAAGTTACATGATCTCATCTCTAATACAAGTTACATGATGTCATCTGCAATACAAGTTACATGATGTCATCTGTAATACAAGTTACATGATGTCATCTGTAATGCAAGCTACATGATGTCATCTCTAATACAAGTTACATTATGTCATCTCTACTACAAGTTACATTATGTCATCTCTACTACAAGTTACATTATGTCATCTCTAATACAAGTTACATGATGTCATCTCTAATACAAGTTACATTATGTCATCTCTCATACAAGTTACATGATGTCCTCTCTAATACAAGTTACATGATGTCATCTCTAATACAAGTTGCATGATGTCATCTCTAATACAAGTTACATTATGTCATCTCTAATACAAGTTACATGATGTCATCTCTAATACAAGTTACATGATGTCATCTATAATTCAAGTTACATTATGTCATCTCTAATACAAGTTACATGATGTCATCTTTAATACAAGTTACATTATGTCATCTCTACTACAAGTTACATTACGTCATCTCTAATACAAGTTACATAATGTCATCTCTAATACTAGTTACATGATAAATGATGTCATCTATAATACAAGTTACATTATGTCATCTCTAATACAAGTTACATTATGTCATGTCTAATACAAGTTAGATGATGTCATCTCTAATACAAGTTACATGTTGTCATCTTTAATACAAGTTACATTATGTCATCTCTACTACAAGTTACATTGTGTCATCTCTAATACAAGTTACATGATGTCATCTCTAATACTAGTTAGATAATGTCATCTCTAATACAAGTTACATGATGTCATCTTTAATAGAAGTTACATTATGTCATCTCTACTACAAGTTACATGATGTCATCTCTAATACTAGTTAGATAATGTCATCTCCAATACAAGTTACATGATGTCATCTCTAATACAAGTTACATTATGTCATCTCTAAGACAAGTTACATGATGTCATCTCTAATACTAGTTAGATAATGTCATCTCTAATACAAGTTACATGATGTCATCTTTAATACAAGTTACATTATGTCATCTCTACTACAAGTTACATTATGTCATCTCTAATACTAGTTAGATAATGTCATCTCTAATACAAGTTACATGATGTCATCTCTAATACAAGTTACATTATGTCATCTCTAAGACAAGTTACATGATATCATCTCTAATACAAGGGTTTCCAAAGTGGCCTTTTTTTTTAACCTGTTTTTTTTAATTGGTCATATTGTAGAAATAAAATGAAGTCATTATTACATAGATCAATTATTCAATAATACAGGTATAATTACATGAGTTATATTATTCAATAATACACGTATTATTACATGAGTTGTTGTTGTTTTTTTTAAAGTACACATATTATTACATGAGTTACATTATTAATTATTATTGTTTGGCTCGGATATTTTCAGCTCAACTTTGGATTGCATATACATGCATGATGTCATCTGTAATACAAGTTACATTATGTCATCTCTAATACAAGTTACATGATGTCATCTTTAATACAAGTTACATTATGTCATCTCTACTACAAGTTACATTACGTCATCTCTAATACAAGTTACATGATGTCATCTCTAATACTAGTTACATGATAAATGATGTCATCTATAATACAAGTTACATTATGTCATCTCTAATACAAGTTACATTTAGTCATGTCTAATACAAGTTAGATGATGTCATCTCTAATACAAGTTACATGATGTCATCTCTAATACAAGTTACATGATGTCATCTCTAATACAAGTTGCATGATGTCATCTCTAGTACAAGTTACATTATGTCATGTCTAATACAAGTTACATTATGTCATCTCTACTACAAGTTACATGATGTCATCTCTAATACAAGTTACATGATGTCATCTCTACTACAAGTTACATGATGTCATCTCTAATACAAGTTACATGATGTATCTCTAAGATAAGTTACATTATGTCATCTCTAATACAAGTTACATGATGTCATCTCTAATACAAGTTACATGATGTCCTCTCTATTACAAGTTACATTATGTCATCTCTACTACAAGTTACATGATGTTATCTCTAATACATGTTACATGATCTCATCTCTAATACAAGTTACATGATGTCATCTCTACTACAAGTTACATGATGTCATCTGTAATACAAGTTACATGATGTCATCTGTAATACAAGCTACATGATGTCATCTCTAATACAAGTTACATTATGTCATCTGTAATACAAGCTACATGATGTCATCTCTAATACAAGTTACATTATGTCATCTCTACTACAAG
Source organism: Entelurus aequoreus (assembly GCF_033978785.1). Classification (NCBI taxonomy): domain Eukaryota; kingdom Metazoa; phylum Chordata; class Actinopteri; order Syngnathiformes; family Syngnathidae; genus Entelurus; species Entelurus aequoreus. Next base: position 60,239,633 of record NC_084742.1, on the reverse strand, counting down.
TTACATTATGTCATCTCTAATACAAGTTACATTATGTCATCTCTACTACAAGTTACATTATGTCATCTCTAATACAAGTTACATTATGTCATCTCTACTACAAGTTACATGATGTCATCTCTAATACAAGTTACATGATGTCATCTCTAATACAAGTTACATTATGTCATCTCTAATACAAGTTACATGATGTCATCTGTAATACAAGTTACATGATGTCATCTATAATATAAGTTACATTATGCCATCTCTAATACAAGTTACATGATGTCATCTTTAATACAAGTTACATTATGTCATCTCTACTACAAGTTACATTACGCCATCTCTAATACAAATTACATGATGTCATCTCTAATACTAGTTACATGATAAATGATGTCATCTATAATACAAGTTACATTATGTCATCTCTAATACAAGTTACATTATGTCATGTCTAATACAAGTTAGATGATGTCATCTCTAATACAAGTTACATGATGTCATCTTTAATACAAGCTACATTATGTCATCTCTACTACAAGTTACATTATGTCATCTCTAATACAAGTTACATGATGTCATCTCTAATACTAGTTAGATAATGTCATCTCTAATACAAGTTACATGATGTCATCTATAATACAAGTTACATTATGTCATCTCTAAGACAAGTTACATGATGTCATCTCTAATACAAGGGTGTCCTTTTTTTTTTAACCTGTTTTTTTTAATTGGGCATATTGTAGAAATAAAATGAAGTCATTATTACATAGATCAATTATTCAATAATACAGGTATAATTACATGAGTTACATTATTCAATAATACACGTATTATTACGTCAGTTGTTGTTGTTTCTTTTAAAGTACACATATTATTACATGAGTTACATTATTAATTATTTTTGTTTGGCTCGGATAGTTTCAGCTCAACTTTGGATTGCATTTACTTTATTAACCCTCAGGGAACAAAAGCGAAAGTCCATTTTTGCTGTATTTTGGCCATCGTCTCTCTTTTGTTACTTTAATATTCATAAATCATTGGTACTTTAACTTTAACTTTAATAATTTGTAATGTTTATCTTGAATTTTAAATTGCAATGATAAAATCTTTTTGCAGGTGTACGATTGTGGATGGACACTTTTACATGACCTTTCAACTGCTACGGTACCAATCCGTGTACCCGGGAATCAATACCGGTACCTATGTTTGTGTGTGTGTGTAAATTCAATACTTGTTTTATTGCAGCATTTCAAAATGAGCTGACTATGATAACTGCTGTCCAGTTGTCCTATCTTCTTTTATTATATCTTGTGGATCCTAACTTTACTTACGTCGGAGTGTTTTTTTGAATCAACTCATTTGTTGGCATTGAAAAAATGCAACATTACCGAGAGCAGTGTTCTTAACCATTGTTGGGCCACCAGCGCCCCCTGGAGGGCTGACAAAACATACTGTATGTGTTTTGCAGCTGTGGTCAGGGCCCTCCCTCTGTGGTGTAAACGTTGAGCCCCAAGGTCAAAAAGGTTAAGAACCCCTGACCGGGAGGTAGTTTGGCTGCTCTCAGTGCTGCTGGAGTGATCCCTATGTAGACATTCAACAATACCCCAAAGTGCAACAGGACTTTCCCCACAAACGTCTGAATCAACTTGAGCCCAGAACAAAAATAGCAAACATGAAAAGTTTTGTTTGAAGGCCTTTTGAGCAAAAGATGTCATGTTTTTTAGAGAGTTCAAATCTGCATAAAGTGAGTTATTTTAATCATAATAATATTATCTGGGCTGTCAAATGATTCATCAGATTTTGGATTATTCATGATGAGTCACAGGTGATTGCATGATTCAAATGAGCATGAGAAAAGACAACAATATTTGCTGCATTGCAAGTTATTTATTTACATAAAACTTGCTAGCAGTTTTATCTAAAGTTCTTTCCGGAAGTAATTTGGAGGGGAATTAGCCAGCGAGACCACCAGCCAGAGTCTCCTCTCTCTGATCACTGAAGTAAAGGTCAAAGAGCTTCAAATAAACTGCATGATTATTATCCGTGTGCACATGAATAATGCAATACTTTTTTTGTGATTACTCACATAAGTTCACTCTTTTATTTTGATATATATATATATATATATATATATATATATATATATATATATATATATATATATATATATATATATATATATATATATATATATATATATATATATATATATATATATATATAATTTATTAGGGCTGTCAAAATAATATTAAATACAGTATACATACATACATACATACATGTATACAGTATATATAATATATATATATATATATATATATATATATATATATATATATACAGTATATATACATATACACACATTTAGATATGTATATATAAATATATACACATATATAATTATATATGTGTGTGTGCATTTATATATGTGTGTATATATATACTGTATATATACTGTATGTGTGTATATAAACACATGTATATGTATAAACATACACGTATTTACACACACACATATATGTGTGTATGTTTATACATAAAGTATATTTTTATACACACACATACACATATATACAGTATGTACACACATTTATAACATTTATACATATATGTTATATATATGCATATATATATATATATATATATATATATATATATATATATATATATATATATATATATATATATATATATATATATATATATATATATATATGTATGTATATATATACACATTTATATATGTATATATACATATATACACATATGTATATAAATATATGTAGACACATACATATATACATACAGGCATTTATACAATATATATACATTTACATAAATATACACATGTAGATATGTATATATACATATATACACATATATAAATGTATATTTATATGTAAATATATATACACATATATACACACACACACACACACACACACACACACACACACACACACACACACACACACACACACACACACACACACACACACACACACATTTATATGCGTATATACAAACATTATATACATATACATATACAAACACATACATAAATACATACATACATCCATATATAAATATACATATATACGAACCCCGTTTCCATATGAGTTGAGAAATTGTGTTAGATGTAAATATAAACGGAATACAATGATTTGCAAATCCTTTTCAAGCCATATTCAGTTGAATATGCTACAAAGACAACATATTTGATGTTCAAACTGATAAACTTTTTTTTTTTTTTTGCAAATAATCATTAACTTTAGAATTTGATGCCAGCAACACGTGACAAAGAAGTTGGGAAAGGTGGCAATAAATACTGATAAAGTTGAGGAATGCTCATCAAACACTTATTTGGAACATCCCACAGGTGAACAGGCAAATTGGGAACAGGTGGGTGCCATGATTGGCTATAAAAGTAGATTCCATGAAATGCTCAGTCATTCACAAACAAGGACGGGGCGAGGGTCACCACTTTGTCAACAAATGCCTGAGCAAGTTGTTGAACAGTTTAAGAAAAACCTTTCTTAACCAGCTATTGCAAGGAATTTAGGGATTTCACCATCTACGCTCCGTAATATCATCAAAGGGTTCAGAGAATCTGGAGAAATCACTGCACGTAAGCAGCTAAGCCCGTGACCTTCCATCCCTCAGGCTGTACTGCATCAACAAGCCACATCAGTGTGTAAAGGATATCACCACATGGGCTCAGGAACACTTCAGAAACCCACTGTCAGTAACTACAGTTGGTCGCTACATCTGTAAGTGCAAGTTAAAACTCTACTATGCAAGGCCAAAACCGTTTATCAACAACACCCAGAAACGCCGTCGGCTCTGCTGGGCCTGAGATCATCTAAGATGGACTGATGCAAAGTGGAAAAGTGTTCTGTGGTCTGACGAGTCCACATTTCAAATTGTTTTTGGAAACTGTGGACGTCGTGTCCTCCGGACCAAAGAGGAAAAGAACCATCCGGATTGTTATAGGCGCAAAGTGTAAAAGCCAGCATGTGTGATGGTATGGGGGTGTATTAGTGCCCAAGACATGGGTAACTTACACATCTGTGAAGGCACCATTAATGCTGAAAGGTACATACAGCTTTTGGAGCAACATATGTTGCCATCCAAGCAACGTTACCATGGACGCCCCTGCTTATTTCAGCAAGACAATGCCAAGCCACGTGTTACATCAACGTGGCTTCATAGTAAAAGAGTGTGGGTACTAGACTGGCCTGCCTGTAGTCCAGACCTGTCTCCCATTGAAAATGTGTGGTGCATTATGAAGCCTAAAATAGCACAAGGGAGACCCCCGGACTGTTGAACAACTTAAGCTGTACATCAAGCAAGAATGGGAAAGAATTCCACCTGAGAAGCTTCAAAAATGTGTCTCCTCAGTTCCCAAACCTTTACTGAGTGTTGTTAAAAGGAAAGGCCATGTAACACAGTGGTGAACATGCCCTTTCCCAACTACTTTGGCACGTGTTGCAGCCATGAAATTCTAAGTTAATTATTATTTGCGAAAAAAAAAAAAAAAGTTTATCAGTTTGAACATCAAATATGTTGTCTTTGTAGCATATTCAACTGAATATGGCTTGAAAATGATTTGCAAATCATTGTATTCCGTTTATATTTACATCTAACACAATTTCCCAACTCATATGGAAACGGGGTTTGTATATATATATATATACACACACACAGATATATATGTATATTTATATATATATATATGACCAACAAGCCTTAAAAAAATAAAAACGTTACATGTTTGATGATTGAAGAATACAAAAAAATTACAAAATAATCCAAAATGTTTTAAAACTGCTGCCGTCATGTTTCAATCAAATGTCCCCGCAGAGTTAAAGTATACATTTTGGTATGTGGCCCTCAGTGGGAAAGTTTGGACACCCCTGCTGTCATTTCTACACTCACCTCAAACTCCTTGGAGAAGGTGTTGGTGGCGTGCAGCTCCATGGCGCTCTTCACAAACTGCTTCACCGTCAGCGCCTCGTGACCGTCTGACACACACTCAGTCAGTCCATGCTCCAAATCATCATCAGCATCGTAGCAATAATAATAATTATAGGGTGTGTGTACCTGTGGCCAGCAGCAGTGGTGTGGATGGAGCTGACACCACCTTAGGGGACACACCCTCGTCCACGTAGAAGTTGGCTGTCTGGGAACACTTCCTGCATGGGACATAAAGTATGAAAAGTCACCGACACGTGTGTGTGTGTGTGTGTGTGTGTGTGTGTGTGTGTGTGTGTGCTTGTATTTCTACCCTTCTTGAGACATGAAGAAGGAAAAGTATCTTCAATATGAGGTGATGGCATAAATCATAGTCCCAATAACATTGCATCTAACAGAGAGCCAAATACTAGAGTCCGTGAACATTGCTCCGAAGTCAGGATTTTTTGTTGATTTAATGTGACATCTTTTGAGTAAAATGATGACTTTTGTCATCATTTTGCCAAGTGAAGTTCCGATTATTATTACAAAATTGTCGACATTTAACAGTTTTCTTATAAAATTGTGACTTTTGTCGAGTAAAATTTAGACTCTTTTCATAACATTGCCAAAATGTTAAGCTTTTCTTGGAAAATTGCGACTGTTATTGAGTAAAATTCCAACTTTTATCATAATATTGCACACATGTTCTATTTTTCTTGTGACATTTTGACCTGCGTTGAGTAAAATTGACGACTTTTATTATAATACTGCCGAAATTCCAAGTTTTTCCTGTGAAATTCCAACTCATTTTTCACAACAAGCTTATTTATATTTGCATAGTTTGTATATATTATTAATGTTGTAAATACACATCTTTATATATCTAGAAAGGGTAGTCCTAAAGAGGGAGACATTTTTCTCAGGTCTCATGAAGGTAACAAATACAAGACTGTCTGTGGGTGTGTGTGTGTGTGTTCTTGTATTTCTACCCTTCTTGAGACATGAAGAAGGAAAAGTAGCTTCCATATGAGGAGGTGTGAACAAGTTAGGACATAAATTATGGTCCCAACACGGAAAAACAATGCATCTAATAAAGAGCCAAATACTAGAGTCCGTGAACATTGCTCCAAAGTCAGGATTTTTGGTTGATTTAATGTGCATACAAAAGTAAACATTGGCAGGTGCAAAGGCAGCAATATATGATAAAACAAGATGGCGGCTAAAGAAGGACTTCCCTATTCATCCCCGAAAAAAGCCGCCAGGTGAACAGCTGATTGTACCACTTCCTGTGCTGACGTAAGACAAGCCATATGTGAGCATAGGATGAACAAATACACTACGCTACTAAGACTATAGTGGCCATTAACAGTTAGCTGGGTTGGCCAAAGTGCGGCACAGGTGCCATCTGTGGTCCCTGACTACTTTGTCATCGGCCTTAAGCACGTTACAAAAAACAAAAAATCTCATTTGCACCCCTGGTGGTGAAATCTTTTATCACAATATTGCCAATTTTTTTGTTGTTCTTGTAAAACAGTGACATCTTTTGAGTAAAATTATGACTTTTGTCATCATTTTGCCAAGTGAAGTTACGATTATTATTACAATATTGCCGACATTTAACAGTTTTCTTATAAAATTGTGACTTTTGTCGAGTAAAATTTCGACTCTTTTCATAACATTGCCAAAATGTTAAGCTTTTCTTGGAAAATTGCGACTGTTATTGAGTAAAATTCCAACTTTTATCATAATATTGCACACATTTTCAATTTTTCTTGTGACATTTTGACTTGCGTTGAGTAAAATTGACGACTTTTATTATAATACTGCCAACATTCTAAGTTTTTCCTGTGAAATTCCAACTCATTTTTCACAACTAGCTTATTTATATTTGCATAGTTTGTATATATTATTAATGTTGTAAATACACATCTTTATATATCTAGAAAGGCTGATCCTAAAGAGGGAGGCATTTTTCTCATGTCTCAAGAAGGTAACAAATACAAGAATGTGAGTGTGTGTGTGTGTGTGTGTGTTCTTGTATTGCTACCCTTCTTGAAACATCAACAAGGAAAAGTAGCTTCCATATGAGGAGGTGTGAACAAGTTAGGACATAAATTATGGTCCCAACACGGAAAAACAATGCATCTAATAAAGAGCCAAATACTAGAGTCCGTGAACATTGCTCCAAAGTCAGGATTTTTGGTTGATTTAATGTGCATACAAAAGTAAACATTGGCAGGTGCAAAGGCAGCAATATATGATAAAACAAGATGTATATATTATTAATGTTGTAAAAACAAATCTTTATATATCTAGAAAGGGTAGCCCTAAAGAGGGAGGCATTTTTCTCAGGTCTCAAGAAGGTAATAAATACAAGAATGTCTTGTGTGTGTGTGTGTTCTTGTATTTCTATCCTTCTTGAGACACGAAGAAGGAAAAGTAGCTTCCATATGAGGTGTGAACAAGTTAGGACATAAATTATGGTCCCAACACGGAAAAAAAATGCATCTAATAGAGAGCCAAATACTAGAGTCTGTGAACATTGTTCCAAAGTCAGGATTTTTGGTTGATTTAATGTGCATACAAAAGTAAACATTGGCAGGTGCAAAGGCAGCAATATATAATAAAACAAGATGGATATATTATTAATGTTGTAAATACAAATCTTTATATATTTAGGAAGGGTGGTCCCAAAGAGGGAGACACTTTTCTTAGGTCTCAAGAAGGTAAATACAAGAACGTGTGTGCGTGTGTGGGTGTTCTTGTATTGCTACCATTCTTGAGACATCAACATAGGAAAATTAGCTTCCATATGAGGAGGTGTGAACAAGTTAGGACATAAATCATGGTCCCAATACAGAAAACCATTGCATCTAATAAAGAGCCAAATACTAGAGTCCGTGAACATTGCTCCAAAGTCAGGATTTTTGGTTGATTTAATGTGCATACAAAAGTAAACATTGGCAGGTGCAAAGGCAGCAATATATGATAAAACAAGATGTATATATTATTAATGTTGTAAATACACATCTTTATATATCTAGAAAGGGTGGTCCTAAAGAGGGAGACATTTTTCTCAGGTCTCAAGAAGGTAACAAATACAAGACTGTCTGTGGGTGTGTGTGTGTGTGTTCTTGAATTTCTACCCTTCTTGAGACATGAAGAAGGAAAAGTAGCTTCCATACGAGGAGGTGTGAACAAGTTAGGACATAAATTATGGTCCCAACACGGAAAAACAATGCATCTAATAAAGAGCCAAATACTAGAGTCCGTGAACATTGCTCCAAAGTCAGGATTTTTGGTTGATTTAATGTGCATACAAAAGTAAACATTGGCAGGTGCAAAGGCAGCAATATATGATAAAACAAGATGGATATATTATTAATGTTGTAAAAACAAATCTTTATATATCTAGAAAGGGTAGCCCTAAAGAGGGAGGCATTTTTCTCAGGTCTCAAGAAGGTAACAAATACAAGAATGTCTGTGTGTGTTTGTGTGTTCTTGTATTTCTATCCTTCTTGAGACATGAAGAAGGAAAAGTAGCTTCCATATGAGGAGGTGTGAACAAGTTAGGACATAAATTATGGTCCCAACACGGAAAAACAATGCATCTAATAAAGAGCCAAATACTAGAGTCCGTGAACATTGCTCCAAAGTCAGGATTTTTGGTTGATTTAATGTGCATACAAAAGTAAACATTGACAGGTGCAAAGGCAGCAATATATGATAAAACAAGATGTAAATATTATTAATGTTGTAAATACAAATCTTTATATATTTAGGAAGGGTGGTCCTAAAGAGGGAGACATTTTTCTTAGGTCTCAAGAAGGTAAATACAAGAACGTGTGTGCGTGTGTGTGTGTTCTTGTATTGCTACCATTCTTGAGACATCAACATAGGAAAAGTAGCTTCCATATGAGGAGGTGTGAACAAGTTAGGACATAAATCATGGTCCCAATACAGAAAACCATTGCATCTAATAAAGAGCCAAATACTAGAGTCCGTGAACATTGCTCCAAAGTCAGGATTTTTGGTTGATTTAATGTGCATACAAAAGTAAACATTGGCAGGTGCAAAGGCAGCAATATATGATAAAACAAGATGTATATATTATTAATGTTGTAAAAACAAATCTTTATACATCTAGAAAGGGTAGCCCTAAAGAGGGAGGCATTTTTCTCAGGTCTCAAGAAGGTAACAAATACAAGAATGTCTGTGTGTGTGTGTGTTCTTGTATTTCTATCCTTCTTGAGACATGAAGAAGGAAAAGTAGCTTCCATATGAGGTGTGAACAAGTTAGGACATAAATTATGGTCCCAACACGGAAAAACAATGCATCTAATAGAGAGCCAAATACTAGAGTCTGTGAACATTGCTCCAAAGTCAGGATTTTTGGTTGATTTAATGTGCGTAAAAAAGTAAACTTTGACAGGTGCACAGGCAGCAATATATGATAAAACAAGAAGTGTGTGTGTGTGTGTGTGTGTGTGTGTACCTCCAGTAGACGAGTATTCCCACCAGCACCAGCAGACAGAGAATAGTGAGGGTGGAGACCACAGCCAGAGGAATGATGGTCCTCCTCTCCCTCTCCACGCTGGCCACCAGGCCCACGTGAGACTCGTGGCTGCTGTTCCTCCCCTCTGAGCGGGCAGACAACTCACAGTTAGTCGCGTGGTCTCTAGGTGTCATTAGTCATGTAGTTGAACAAAACCACCACTAGAGAGCGACATTGAGCCGCAGACAGGAAGGAAACAAACGTTGAGGGACGACGAGGTGAGAGTTGAGGAAAAATCAAACAACTTCCGTCTCCAAGACCAGGATGTGATTCTAAACGAGCCGCCATCTTTGCTACACGCACTCCCATCATTTTATTTGGACAAAAACAAAGAGCGACGTCGTCATGTGAAAGGAAACTGATATGTTGTCGGTCGATACTGAAGTGTGCCCGTACCAAATGTACTTCGATACTTTTCTAAATAAAGGGGACCACATTGTAATTTAGTCCTTAAATAAAATAGTGAACATACTAGACAACTTGTCTTTTAGTAGTAAGTCAACAAACAAAGACTCCTAATTAGTCTGCTGACGTATGCAGTAACATATTGTGTCATTTTATTTTGTACACATTATGAGGGACAAACTGTAAAAATAAATTATTAATCTACTTGTTCATTTACTGTTAATATCTGCTTATTTTCTGTTTTAACATGTTCTATCTACACCTCTGTTAAAATGCAATAATCACTTATTCTTCTCTTCTTTGATACTTCACATTCGTTTTGGATGATACCACACATTTAGGTATCGATCCGATACCAAGGAGATACAGGATCATACATTGGTCATATTCAAGGTCCTCATGTGTCCAGCGACGTATTTACTGACTTTATAAACACAATATAAATTTTTTAAAAAACGAAAAAAGATTTTGTGACAATTAAAAATATCGATGTATTCATAGTAGTATCGACTAGATACACTCCTGTACTTGGCATCATTACAGTGGATGTCAGGTGTAGATCCACCCATGGCG
>NC_084742.1:60174156-60221656 GCF_033978785.1 Entelurus aequoreus | reverse complement strand
TGTAACTACTTGGTATCGCATCCATACCTAAATGTGTGGTATCATCCAAAACTAATGTCAAGTATCAAAGAAGAGAAGAATAAGTGATTATTACATTTTAACAGAAGTGTAGATAGAACATGTTAAAACAGAAAATAAGCAGATATTTTTTTAATTTTTTACAGTTTGTCCCTCATAATGTGTACAAAATAATAGTTGTATAATTGACACAATATGTTACTGCATACGTCAGCAGACTAATTAGGAGTCTTTGTTTGTTTACTTACTACTAAAAGACAAGTTGTCTATTATGTTCACTATTTTATTTAAGGACTAAATGACAATAATAAACATATGTTTCATGTACACTAACATTTTCTGTTCAAATAAAGACAATAATGACATTTTTTGTGGTCGTCTTTATTTAGAAAAATATGGAAATACAGTTTGAAGACAAATATGCTCTGTTAAACCACTAATGCTAACATAAGCTTGTGTTGTTAGATTTTGGCTTTGAAACATGTAACTGTGAGCAAGTTGCAAACAGACCCTTAAATGGTGTTTGATTGTTTGTGCTATGGCGCCATCTTTTGGACGAGTCCTTTCATTTAGTGCTTTCAACCGGAAGTAGTAGTGCCGTCCATAGCGGTTCTACTCGTGTGGATTCTTCATTCATCACTCCAAGCAACGTTTGTAAGTTTTACAATATAACTAAAACAATGAATACTTCCTAAAGCATCCTATGTGTGATGTCTGTAGGAGAGTTTTCATGCATATTTGTACCTGCTATCATAATGTAATCAAGCTAGTGACGTTAGCATGAGCTAATATGCTAACACGTTGACGAGTGTCTGTGTTAGTATTATTAACTTACATTCTTTTTGTATTGTCTCACAGGGAGACAGAACAGGATCAAACGTTACAGGGAGACAGAACAGGATCAAACGTTTCAGGGAGACAGAACAGGATCAAACGTTTCAGGGAGACAGAAGAGGATCAAACATTACAGGGAGACAGAAGAGGATCAAACATTACAGGGAGACAGAACAGAATCAAACATTACAGGGAGACAGAAGAGGATCAAACATTACAGGGAGACAGAAGAGGATCAAAAATTACAGGGAGACAGAACAGGATCAAACATTACAGGGAGACGGAACAGGATCAAATGTTACAGGGAGACAGAACAGGATCAAACGTTTCAGGGAGACAGAACAGGACCAAACGTTTCAGGGAGACAGAAGAGGATCAAATATTACAGGGAGACAGAAGAGGATCAAAAATTACAGGGAGACAGAAGAGGATCAAACATTACAGGGAGACAGAAGAGGATCAAACATTACAGGGAGACAGAACAGGATCAAACATTACAGGGAGACAGAACAGGATGAAACATTACAGGGAGACAGAACAGGATGAAACATTACAGGGAGACAGAACAAGATCAAATATTACAGGGAGACAGAACAGGATCAAACATTACAGGTAGACAGAACAGAATCAAACATTACAGGGAGACAGAAAACGATCAAACATTGCAGGGAGACATAACAGGATCAAACATTACAGGGGGACAGAACAGGATCAAACATTACAGGGGGACAGAACAGGATCAAACATTACAGGGAGACAGAACAGGATCAAACATTACGAGGGGACAGAACAGGATCAAACATTACAGGGAGACACAACAGGATCAAACATTACAGGGAGACAGAACAGGATCAAACATTACAGGGAGACAGAACAGGATCAAACATTACAGGGAGACAGAACAAGATCAAATATTACAGGGACAGAACAGAACAGGATCGCTGACGGGTCTGCCAACTTCCGGGGCCCCTTACAAAAAAGGTGAGAAACAGGTAAACGCTGGGGGTGTGGAGGAAAAAAAAATTCAGTCTAAACCTGGGCCTCTGGAGAGGGGGTCCAGACTGAGGCCAAGGGAGAGAAAAAACCCCATAGCCATAACACACATAAGCATGTGTGTAAGCACTATATATAAGCACTAACGCGGACAAACTATTTTTAGCCGCGCATTGATCACGTTAGCTTATGCTGCTATATATTGACATGTTGAGCCGCTGCATGGCCTCTGAGTTGGTGAAAGTTAATTGTAGATAGTAAAAGGATAGTAAAAGGTTGTGGACATAAACCCACAAGTTGGTCAACTTTGACATCCAACAGACCCGGAGATGGCCAGAAAGACACGTTGTTTTTGTTTTTCATTGCAGACAATCAAAGTAAATAGTTGTCATCAAACACATGCAAACACACGTAAATGGTGTGTCACGGTTTGCGCTATGGCGCCATCTTTTGCACCAGTTTGCTCACTGGAGGTGCCGGTGGTTGGGTTTCCTGCTGTTTAAAGCTTTGAACCGGAAGTAGAAGTGCCATTCTGTCTTCTAGCCGTCCACAGCGTTTTTACTCGTGCGGATTCTTCATTCATCACGCCAAGCAACGTTTGTAAGTTTTACAATATAACTAAAACTATTCTTACTCACTAAAGCGTCCCATGTGTGATGTCTGTAGGAGTGTTTTCATGCGTATTTGTACGTGCTATCGTAATGTAATGAAGCTAGCATCGTTAGCATGAGCTAATATGCCAACACGTTTACGAGCGACTGTGTTAGTATTATTAACTTACATTCTTTTTGTATTGTTTCACTTTCACAAATTCTTCAGTAAATTCACCAAAACGTCACTGTGGAGTTTATGAGTCCAGTGTTTCCTACACATTCATTTATTTGTGGCGGCCTGCCACGAAAGAATTACGTCCGCCACAAATAAAAAAAAAATATATATATATATTTTTTTGTCCTGTCCAGCTTCTCAGGCAAATCATATAGTTGATGTAGATGCCCATATAGGCTGTTCAGATTTACTTTACAAAAGAGAAGTGTAGGATACTTCTCTTGTTGCCTTATTTGTATTTGACCACTACTGTTTTCTGTTTATTTGTTACTGACTGTGGCAGGACACCTCTGCCTCTGTTTCACTTTATGTTGCTGGTAAATAATATGGTTGCAGTAGTAGGCTAAAGTTAAATTATTTAGTATGCACTAATTAAAGGGGCAGAGCTTTAAGAGACATTTTAGCTTTTATATTTTGTAAGATATATTTTTTGTAAGAACCACAATTAATAAATATATTTCAGTGAATAACTTATTGTTCAAATCTGTATATAAATATGTACATAAAGTGTTGTAATTATATTGTAAAAATGGATGGATGGACGTTTATAACAAAACTGTTATTAATTAACAAGTATACATTTTTTGAGCCTTTTTAGAGAAAATCATATCATTGTAGTAAATTATGCAAATTACTCGATGATGTCATGGTGACCACGCCCATAGCCACGCCCCCACCGCCACAGGTATCTTGCCAGTTTATGGGAAACACTGGAGTCTGTTTAGCTGATTGGAGAGCTAGCTTGCATGACCATGACTTCTGTTTTGTTGGATAAGCCGTTTTACTGCCGTGTTACTGTCAGAAAAATTGTATGTAAATTATCAAAAAACTTTCCGTTCTCTGAGTTCCCAATGAACAGACAAGAGGCTGTCTTTGTTGCACCAAGCAAAGGCTTGGAAAATTCCATTGTGTACGAAGGGAGGGCTGTTATCTATTGTGATCCAAGACTTGCCCAAGCTGAATCCAGGACCAGCCCAAGCCCGAGGCATCTTTTTATTTCGTGTTAATGTGACCGAAAACAATGACCGTTTACATACTCCCCATTCCTTTAGAAACAGCTGTTGTTATGTAAACAGGGAAAGTCCAAATAAAAAGAGGTGGCGTACAATCTTTCGTCAGCGCGTGGGTGACACTGTAAGAGGTTACATGTTGACACTTTTCTCCTCAATTGAGTCAAAATTGAATTCTGCCTTTGTTTGATTCTTTGCTTCTTGTCTTGTTTAATAGATGTCATCAGTGTTTGAACCTGACAGTTACAGACTCTGTTTGGAAACAATTAAGGTATGTAAATAAACATTTACAGAATATTTCTGTGTAAATAACTCATTTGAATTTCCCCCAGGGATCAATAAAGTACTTTCTATTCTATTCTATTCTATTTCACAATGTATATATCTGCGACTAATATATGGAACATTTTTCTAAAAATACGCGGGAAAATACGGTGTGTCTTGTACCAGGCTCCTCTAGCGGCATGTCCACGATGATCTGGTCGCTCCATCTTCCTCTCAGGCCGTTGGTGCAAACAGCGATGACCTGAACCACGTAGCTGCTGTTGGACAGCAGGCCGGGGATGATGGCTCCCTGGGAAGGAACACACGGTCAACAACGCCCCCCAGCACATTTCCGTTCTGAATAATCACGTATTGTGCGTGCTGAGCTGCTCGCATAATGTGTGACCCCTCCCTTTAGAACAGAGGTGTCAAACGTACGGCCCGAGGGCCGGATCAGGCCCGCGAACAGGTTTTATCCGGCCCGCGGGATGAGTTTGCCAAGTATAAAAATTAACCGGAAATTTTTGAATGAAAGAAACAGCTGTTCTAAATGTGTCCACTGGATGTCGCAATAACAATTCTTTGTATCTTTGTAGATGACGCTACATATGTACAAAATAAAGCACATGATGTTAGTGCACCAGTCGAGGTAAATGATCCAACTACATAAATAACATCCTGTAATTTGATTTTGATTAGGGATGTCCGATAATGGCTTTTTGCCGATATCCGATATGCCGATATTGTCCAACTCTTTAATTACCGATACCGATATCAACCGATATATACAGTCGTGGAATTAACACATTATTATGCCTAATTTGGACAACCAGGTATGGTGAAGATAAGGTACTTTTTAAAAAAAATGAATCAAATAAAATAAGATAAATAAATTAAAAACATTTTCTTGAATAAAAAAGAAAGTAAAACAATATAAAAACAGTTACATAGAAACTAGTAATTAATGAAAATTTGTAAAATTAACTGTTAAAGGTTAGTATTATTAGTGGACCAGCAGCACGCACAATCACGTGTGCTTACGGACTGTATCCCTTGCAGACTGTATTGATATATATTGATATATAATGTAGGAACCAGAATATTAATAACAGAAAGAAACAACCCTTTTGTGTGAATGAGTGTGAATGAGTGTAAATGGGGTGGGTTGGTGCACTAATTGTAAGTGTATCTTGTGTTTTTTATGTGGATTTAATAAAAAAAAAAAAAGAAAAAAAAAATGATACTGATAATAAAAAAAACGATACCGATAATTTCCGATATTACATTTTAACGCATTTATCGGCCGATAATATCGGCAGACCGATATTATCGGACATGTCTAATTTTGATATAATTTTTTTATCTTGATTAACACCAATGAGTTGACTGATGAACATTATCACATCATTTATTCAGAAAATATAAATAACGACAAATAAACTATTAATCGCAACATGTAAGTGTAAAAAAAACCAAACAACAACATTATGATTTTTACAATTTCAGAATGTGCTTGTTCTATTTTTAAACAAAGAAAGCAATCTGAAGTTGTCTTTATTTTTAAGTTATCGTGCCGTGATTCTACCAGTCCGGCCCACTTGGGAGTAGATTTTTCTCCATTTGGCCCCCCATCTAAAATGAGTTTGACACCCCTGCTTTAGAAGCAGCCTCAGCGATGTAACTAGGGAACGTCCTAAACTGAACAAATAGAGGAGAGCGTGGGCTGTGCCTCAGAGCGTAGGGTGAGACTGTAAGTGAGTGTGCAGCTCCATGCGTTCTCCCCATGAGCAAAATTAAACATTCTCTTCTTGTTCTGTTTAATAGATAGTTTGGTGCTTAAACCTGACATCTTCTGTTCACACTATCTGAATGCTTGTTCGTAGAGATTAGGGTTGTCCTCATACCAAGATTTTGTATTTCGATACTTTTCTAAATAAAGGGGACCACAAAAAATAGTGGGTTTTCATTGCGGTTTTATCTTATTGACAGTTTAGTTAAGAAACAATTATTATTAATTTAGTGTATTTGTTTTAGCACAACAATAATAATAATAATAATACAATTTATTTGGTATAGCGCTTTTCAGAGTACTCAAAGACGCTTTACAGCAGGGGTGTCAAACGTACGGCCCGAGGGCCGGATCAGGCCCGCAAACGGGTTTTATTCGGCCCGCGGGATGAATTTGCTAAGTATAAAAATTAACCTGAAATTTTTTAATGCAAGAAATGTGTCCACTGGATGTCGCAATAGCAATTCTTTGTAGATGATGCTACATGTGTACAAAATACACCATATGATGTTAGTACGTCAGTTGAGGAAAATGATCAAACTACTTAAATAACATCCTGTAATTTGTTTTTGATATAATTTTTTTATCTTGATAGATTGAAAATTAACACCAATGAGTTGACTGATGAACATTATCACATAATCTATTCAGAAAATATAAATAACGGCAAATAAAGTATATATACTATTAACCGCAACAGGTAATTGTAAAAAAAAAACCAACAACATTATGATTTGTACAATTTCAGAATGTGCTTTGTCTATTTTTAAACAAAGAAAACAATCTGAAGTTGTCTTTATTTTTAAGTTATGGTGCCGTGATTTTACCAGTCCGGCCCACTTGGGAGTAGATTTTTCTCCATGTGGCCCCCGATCTAAATTGAGTTTGACACCCCTGCTTTACAGCATAAAAATTTAAATATAAAACAGTTCAAAGTAATATAATAAAATACAGGAAATATAAAAGCAGTACCATGTAAAATACATAATACTGGACATTTACAAGACAGGACATTACAAGACACAACATTTATTTTTATGAGTCACCTTGCATAGTCCCAGTATATTTGATCAGCCTGACCTAAGTCTAAGGTTTTTGTGTTAAATAAATATTATTTGTGATAAACACATGCTCTCACGTCATTTGACGAGGTAGTAAACTGTAAGTAGGTTAGATATCATTATTGGATATGATTCAAATCAAGAGTAAGATTACTAATTCAGTGTTGATATTTGAGTGGGTCCCGCGCCCCTCTGTAGTGGAAAACCTACCTACACTAGGCCGCCTGCTCAGTGGCCCAGTGCAGTGTTTTTCAACCACCGTGCCGCGGCACAGTGTGCCGTGAGATATTGTCTGGTGTGCCGTGGGAAATTATGCAACTTCACCTAATTGGGCCAAAACATATTTTTTGCAAATCAATAATTACAATAATGTGCCGTTGTCTAGTGCAGTGTTTTTCAACCTTTTTTGGTATGTAAAAAGTATGTAATGCTTAAACCAAAAATGAACAAAAGGCAAGTCCTGCTAGGAAAAGGCACTGAAGCATAGGGATGGCTATGCAAAACAAAAGTAAAACTGAACTGGCTACAAAGTAAACAAAAAGAGAATGCTGGACGACAGCAAAAACTTACAGCGTGTGGAGCGGAGACGGCGTCCACAAAGTACGTCCGTACATGACATGACAATCAACAGTGTCCCCACAAAGAAGGATAGCGTACACACAACTTAAATAGTCTTGATTGCCAAAACAAAGCAAGTGCGGGCATTGGAACTCAAAGGAAGCTGCTACAGGAGAACATCAACAAAACAGGAAGGGTCACCAAAATAACAGCGCAAGACAGGAACTAAAGCACTACACACAGGAAACAACAACAAACTCAAAATAAGGCACGACAACCTGGTGGAGTTTAATTTTTTAACCTTTTCTGCCGGTGGTGTGCCTTCGTATTTTTTTTTATGAACAAAATGTGCCTTGGCTCAAAAAAGGTTGAAAAACACTGGCCTAGTGGTTAGAGTGTCCGCCCTGCGATGGGTAGGTTGTGAGTTCAAACCCCGGCAGAGTCATACCAAAGACTATAAAAATGGGAGCCGTTACCTCCCTGCTTGGAATTGGGGGTTAAATAACCAAAAATGATTCCCGGGCGCGGCCACTGCTGCTGCTCACTGCTCCCCTCACCTCCCAGGGGGTGAACAAAGGGGATGGGTCAAATGCAGAGGACAAATTTCACCACACCTAGTGTGTGTGTGTGACTATCATTGGTACTTTAACTTTAACTTAAAAGTTGGGGTTAAGAACCCAGGACTTTCTAAACCCGCAGGCCCTGAAACGAGAAGACACTCGAATAGCGACATTTAGCGTGAAGGTGTGTCGTACCACGTCCTGGTCCCCGTCGGTTCTGTACTCCTGCTTCCTCTGGTCCGGGCCCTGCAGCCTCTCGTAGGTGACGGTGTACCAGTCGATGGTGGTGTCGTAGACGAAGCGGGGCCGCTCCCACGTCACCACGATGGTGGTCTCGTTCTGGGCGTCGGCTTGGACATTTTCCGGCGGCGAGCTGCAGGCTGGAGTCCACAACGACATCACGTTTGGCAGATTAGTGTCAGACTAGAACTAGTCGGCAACCCAAAATGTTGAAAGAGCCATATTGGACCAAAAATACAAAAACAAATCTGTCTGGAGCCGCAAAAAATGAAAAGCCATATTACATACAGATAGTGTGTCATGAGATATAAATTGAATTAAGAGGACTTAAAGGAAACTAAATAGGTGAGGGCCGACATCCGGGCAACTGAGCTACATACGGGTTCTTCGAGCCATAGCAACCAGACTGGCGTTGAAAACAAACCGTTGCCATTACTCTTTAACCCAGGGGTCACCAACGCGGTGCCCGCGGGCACCAGGTAGCCCGTAAGGACCAGATGAGTAGCCCGCTGGCCTGTTCTAAAAATAGCTCAAATAGCAGCACTTACCAGTGAGCTGCCTCTATTTCTTAAATGTTATTTATTTACTAGCAAGCTGGTCTCGCTTTGCCCGACATTTTTAATTCTAAGAGAGACAAAACTCAAATAGAATTTCAATATCCAAGAAAATATTTTAAAGACTTGGTCTTCACTTGTTTAAATTAATTTATTAATTTTTTTACTTTGCTTCTTATAACTTTCAGAAACACAATTTTAGAGAAAAAATACAACCTTAAAAATTATTTTAGGATTTTTAAACACATATCCCTTTTTTACCTTTTAAATTCCTTCCTCTTCTTTCCTGACAATTTAAATCAATGTTCGAGTAAAAAAAAAATTTTTATTGTAAAGAATAATAAATACATTTTAATTTAATTCTTCATTTTAGCTTCTGTTTTTTCGACGAAGAATATCTGTGAAATATTTCTTCAAACATATTATGATTAAAATTCAAAAAAATTATTCTGGCAAATCCAGCAAATCTGTAGAATAAAATTTAAATCTTATTTCAAAGTCTTTTGAATTTCTTTTAAAAATTTTGTTCTGGAAAATCTAGAAGAAATAATGATTTGTCTTTGTTAGAAATATAGCTTGGTCCAATTTGTTATATATTCTAACAAAGTGCAGATTGGATTTTAACCTATTTAAAACATGTCATCAAAATTCTAAAATTAATCTTAATCAGGAAAAATTACTAATGATGTTCCATAAATTCTTTTTTAAATTTTTTTCTCTTCTTTTTTTGGTTGAATTTTGAATTTTAAAGAGTCGAAATTGAAGATAAACTATGTTTCAAAATTTAGTTGTCATTTTTTTTGTGTTTTCTCCTCTTTTAAACCGTTCAATTAAGTGTAAATATCATTAATTATTAATAATAACTTAGAGTTAAAGGTAAATTGAGCCAATTGGCTATTTCTGGCAATTTATTTAAGTGTGTATCATCAAACTGGTAGCCCTTCGCATTAATCAATACCCAAAAAGTAGCTCTTGGTTTCAAAAAGGTTGGTGAGCCCTGCTTTAACCTGTCGACCTACGCTGATTAAACCCGTCATTCTGCCTCCGAAATGCCGAAAAACTGTGTTGTTTTTGGTTGTGCTAACCACAACTGGAAACAGGGAAAACAAAGGTCGTATTTTGTTCTGCCAAAGCGAGATAAAAGCCCACAGAGACGAGACAAATGGCTCGCAGCTTTACACACCGGGAAAACGAGGACGGTTCTCACTGGAGTCCCCCAACTTACACAACTTGGCTGTACCGTCCGTGCTAATGTTGTGCTTGTTGAATTTGTACCTTATAACGTTCGACAGCTGAAGTTGTTGTTGTACAAAAATAACATGCGGTATATACTATATAGTCCAGGGGTCACCAACCTTTTTGAAACCAAGAGCTACTTCTTGGGTACTGATTAATGCGAAGGGCTACCAGTTTGATACACACTTAAATAAATTGCCAGAAATAGCCAATTTGCTCAATTTACCTTTAACTCTATGTTATTATTAATAATTAATGATATTTACACTTAATTGAACGGTTTAAAAGAGAAGAAAACATGAAAAAAATGACAATTAAATTTTGAAACATATTTTATCTTCAATTTCGACTCTTTAAAATTCAAAATTCAACCGAAAAAAAGGAGAGAAAAACTTAAAAAAAGATTTTATGGAACATCATTAGTCATTTTTCCTGATCAAGATTAATTTTAGAATTTTGATGACATGTTTTAAATAGGTTAAAATCCAATCTACACTTTGTTAGAATATATAACAAATTGGATCAAGCTATATTTCTAATAAAGACAAATCATTATTTCTTCTAGATTTTCCAGAACAAAAATTTTAAAATAAATTCAAAAGACTTTGAAATAAGATTTAAGTTTGATTCTACAGATTTTCTAGATTTGCCAGAATAATTTTTTTGAATTTTAATCATAATAAGTTTGAAGAAATATTTCACAAATATTCTTCGTCGAAAAAACAGAAGCTAAAATGAAGAATTAAAGTAAAATTTATTTATTATTCTTTACAATAAAAATTTTTTTTTACTTGAACATTGATTTAAATTGTCAGGAAAGAAGAGGAAGGAATTTAAAAGGTAAAAAAGGTATATGTGTTTAAAAATCCTAAAATCATTTTTAAGGTTGTATTTTTTCTCTAAAATTGTCTTTCTGAAAGTTATAAGAAGCAAAGTAAAAAAATTAATGAATTTATTTAAACAAGTGAAGACCAAGTCTTTAAAATATTTTCTTGGATTTTCAAATTCTATTTGAGTTTTGTCTCTCTTAGAATTAAAAATGTCGGGCAAAGCGAGACCAGCTTGCTAGTAAATAAATACAATTTAAAAAAATAGAGGCAGCTCACTGGTAAGTGCTGCTATTTGAGCTATTTTTAGAACAGGCCGGCGGGCTACTCATCTGGTCCTTACGGGCTACCTGGTGCCCGCGGGCACCGCGTTGGTGACCCCTGATATAGTCTATAGCAGGGGTCACCAACGCGGTGCCCGCGGGCACCAGGTCGCCCGTAAGGACCAGACGAGTCGCCCGCGGGCCTGTTCTAAAAAAAAAAAAAATAATTTAAATTTTTTTTTTTTTTTTTTAAATAAATCTACATAGAAAAAACACAAGATACACTTTCAATCAGTGCATCAACCCAAACAACCTCCCCCATGCACACTCATCCACACCCACTCACACAAAAGGGGTTATTTCTTTCTGCTACCAATATTCTGGTTCCCACAACATAGACAACACATCTGCAAGGGACACAGTCCCTGAACACAACATAGACAACACATCTGCAAGGGACACAGTCCCTGAACACAACATAGACAACACATCTGCAAGGGACACAGTCCCTGAAGCACACATGATTGTATAGGCTGCTGGTCCACTAACATTTTCATTAATTACTATTTTTTATGTAATTATTTTTATATTGTTTTACTTTCTTTTTTATCCAATATTTTTTTTTAAATTGATTTATCTTATTTTATTTTATTTTTTAAAAAAGGGCCTTATCTTCAACAGACCAGGTTGTCGATGAAATTAGATTTGTTTAAAGGGTTTTTTAAACGAGGCCCAGTCCAGATAATGTCCAAGTCGGACTCAGCAACACACACCTTCATTCATGTGCACAGAAAAAAATTAGGGAACACAACAGATTGCATATAATTTATAAACAAAATTACATTTTCAAAATAAGCAATTATGTACAGTCCAGATTATGTCCAGGTCACTCAAATTAGGGAAGACAACAACAGATATCATATAATCTATAAACATAATTATACTTTCAAAATAAGCCTTTGAGGACTTCTCATCTTTTTTAAAATGTTTTTTGGCATCATTATCGTTTTCAACCATGTAACTTTCTAAAGTTAGAAAATACTGAATAAATGTTTTAAAGAAAGTAATACTAAGTGAATATCTGTTTTTGGCCTTAAAAATAAACATTTTACCGAGTACTATAATTAAATTGACTAAATCATGATTGTCAATGAACTCTCCTAAAATAACAGAAACCACATTAAGCTTCATAAACCAATCCTTAAACACATTTTTTCAACTTCCACCCAAAACAAAGACACAATATGACAATACCAAAACAAATGCAGGGTGGATTCAGGCTCCTGACAACAAAATCGGCAATCATCTGACTCTGTCATATTCCATAATTTTAACATTTTCCCTGTGGGTAAGAAGTTATAAATAATTTAAATTTGAAAATAACGATTTTGCACATCGATAGTGGTTTTATAGATTAGTTTGAATATGGCATCCCATGGCAACGGGCAGTCAAAAAAGTCCTCCCATTTTCTATTTGTGTTGTAGGAGGCAGCCTTCAAAGATTTCTTTATTAAATAAAAACTATATATTTTTCTATTTATTTTAGTTCCTTTTTGCCAACTAGAATTTCTTATTAGAGGTTTACAAACTAATAATTTAGTAGTTCCATAATTAATTATTTGTTTCCATCTTTTCCCAATTACTCCAGTTAGTTGATAAAATGAAAAGCTTGAGCAAGCATCACCATACATAGCTCTAAATTCATCATACTTCATAATTTTACCATTCTCATTGATAATATCATTGACAAAAATGATTCCTCTTTCAAACATATTTTTCCAAAAGAAAGGCTTTCCATCTATTACAATATTAGAGTTCATCCATATTAACTGCTGCAAAATATCGTCTCTTTTTTCTGGCACATAAAATTGAAAACACCACTATGAGTGGATTGTTTCCTTTATGAACCCCGCCATGTTTCCCAGCAGACTTTCTGGGAGGGGATCACTTGTAAAAAAGGATACAATTTCTTTTGATACAGTACATGTTTTTTGTCCAACAGGACATTTGTGTGCCACTCAATGTTTAAATACATCTTTGGAACAATTGATGCTTTTAAAGACAGACACATAGCTTCAAGGTTGAGAAGTTTCAGGCCCCCATATTCATACTCTGTGTACAAAACCTTTCTTTTAATCTTTTCTGGTTTGCCGTTCCAGACAAAATCGAAGACCCTCCGCTCATAAATCTTAAAAAAGTTTTGTGATGGAGCTGGTAATGACAAAAACAAATAAATAAATTGAGGAATAATTAACGAGTTGGCAATAGACATTTTACCATACAAGGTTAGGGATTTCCCTTTCCATAATTGCATACTTTTGTCCAGCTTTCTTAGTCGATTATCATAATTTACTGAGCCTAGATCTTCCAGATTTTCTGGGACAACAACACCAAGTATGTTAACTGGTCCATCTGTCCACAAAACAGGCACTTTGCATTCCATTCGAAAGGACGTTCCCTTTAGATTTTCGATTCTTAACATTTTACATTTATCATAATTAAGCTTAAGGCCAGATTGCTGTGAAAATATGTCCAAAAGATTAAGAAGGTTCCGCAAACAATGAGGAAAAATCTTATCTTTGTGAATCAGCCTTTTCTGACATGAACATGAACAAACACAGAACACGCCTCACTGATGCACATCTGCAAGACTCACTCAGAGTTGCAGTGTCAAGTTACACACCAGAGTACAACACACTAGTTAACAGCATGCAATGCCAGGCTTCCCACTAACTGACAAAGAAACAGATAACAGATTTGGTGTCCAGTTCAAAGTGTGACATGATTTAAAAATTTGAGAGTTTACTTTTGTATTTTACATGAGTTATTATTTGTACAAACATGGTGCAAAGTAATTCATGATTTGTTAAAACATGTTAGTGGCTAGCTAGTTAAAATGGGATATTGTGATTTCACAAGACTGTCTTAGAAGTGATCATTTGAAAATGTTCAATTTGAAAAATGTGCACTTAGAGAAAATATAAAAATAAAGTGTTGCATATTGATATTTATCTGTTTCTATATATATTTATTGTGAGAAATCATTAAGATGATCAGTGTCTCCACAAAGATAAATATCATTAATTATTAATAATAACAGAGTTAAAGGTAAATTGAGCAAATTGGCTACTTCTGGCAATTTATTTAAGTGTGTATCTAACTGGTAGCCCTTCGCATTAATCAGTACCCAAGAAGTAGCCCTTGGTTTCAAAAAGGTTGGTGACCCCTGCTATATAGTCTATAGCCTAGCTAGCTATTTTCGAAAACCGGTTTCGTTTAAATTTGCACTTAACAGTTGGGTTTTTAAAAACCAATAAACCCTATAATTTTCATGTTGCCATTTAATCAACTTTTCAAGACAGTACTGCGCCTTCATAAGGCTACAACTTACAAGGACCAGGCTACTAGGGGTCAGTCTGCTTTCTTTTGGGCTTTTTTGCCGGACATTCCAGTATTATTTACCCGTAATCTTGGTATTACTTTCCTTATTAGGTTATTTTGCCACCTCCCCCTTCTCTGTTTAAACTCTCCTTTGTTGTACTTAAACAATACATGTAGCCCTCAAATCTCTCAATATTTTATACACTAACACTTGATCTTGTTGTTGATAACTTCCGCGTCTCTTTCTTAGTAGCGCGCAGGCTAAGCTAACTAGCAAGCTAAGCTAAGCTTGAGAAGCTTTAAAGTTCACTGAGACAAGTCTGACGCAAATAATAAATTTTCGTGTTTTCACACGATATGCGAATAAGTAAAAATGCGTAAATGAAGGATTTAACGCCGACTTCCAAGCCACAACGCTCGTTAAATGCTTTTTCTGTCAATGCTGTGTTCGCTGTGAGCTGGTTTGTTTTCAACGAATTCCCGGTTGCTAGGGGATTGGTAGGCGGAAGTGACGTAGGTCCGCCCTCACCTATGACATCAAATATAGCAACAAATGAGGCATAATGATGCAATATGTACATATACTGTAGCTAGCCTAAATAGCATGTTAGCATCGATTAGCTTGCAGTCATGCAGTGACCAAACATGTCTGATTAGCACTCCACACAAGTCAATAACATCAACATAACTCACCTTTGTGCATTCACGCACAACGTTAAAAGTTTGGTGGACAAAATGAGACAGAAAAAAAAGTGGCAAAAAACACGTCCTAGAAAGTCGGAGAAATGTATAAATGTAAACAAACTACGGTGAGTTCAAGGACCGCCAAAATTAGTAGGACAAAACGGCGCTTGCCAAATACTCGAATCAGTGATGCATGTTTAATAGTTATAATTATATGCTTTTACTTGTAATTGTATTGAATTGTGGACCCCATGAAGACTAGTGGGTTGTTGGGGTGACTAGCTAATGGGGATCCTTAATAAAAATCAAAATCAAATCAAAAATCAAAATAGAGATGCCCGATAAATGCGTTAAAATGTAATATCGGAAATGATCGGTATCGGTTGTTTTTTTTATCTGTATCGTTTTTTTATTCTTTTTTTTTTTTATTAAATCAACATAAAAAACACAAGATACACTTACAATTAGTGCACCAACCCAAAAAAAACTCCCTCCCCCATTCACACTCATTCACACAAAAGGGTTGTTTCTTTCTGTTATTAATATTCTGCTTCCTACATTATATATCAATATATATCAATACAGTCTGCAAGGGATACAGTCCGTAAGCGCACATGATTGTGCGTGCTGCTGCTCCACTAATAATACTAACCTTTAACAGTTCATTTTACTCATTTTCATTCATTACTAGTTTCTATGTAACTGTTTTTATATTGTTTTACTTTCTTTTTTATTGAAGAAAATGTTTTTAATTTATTTATGTTATTTATTTTTTATTTATTTTAAAAGAACCTTATCTTCACCATACCTGGTTGTCCAAATTAGGAATAATAATGTGTTAATTCCACAACTGTATATATCGGTATCAGTTGATATCGGTATCGGTAATTAGGAGTTGGACAATATCGGAATATCGGATATCGGCAAAAAAGCCATTATCGGACATCCCTAAATGTTTAATATAAACAGTGTGATTTATAACAATTAGGGAGGTTTGTGTCATGTTTGTCCTCCTACAGAAACCATATTAAAACAAAAAATATGTTTCCATTTTTCATACATTTTTGAAAAAGCTCCAGAGAGCCACTAGGGCGGCGCTAGGGAGCCGCGGGTTGCCCACGCCCGAACTAGACGGATGCTCACTGGAACTTAGTAGGAAGTGCTAGGTGTGTGTGTAGGTTTGGCTAAAATACTCAATACTTGATTTCAATTTCAATTTTATACACAAAGTACACGGAGTAGAGTCTGATCTACTAAAGCAGAGTTGTGCAAACTGCAGCCTGCGGGCCAATTTGTCTTCAATTTGAGACGCTACGAGTCCACCTGGCAACCTGGCCGAGCAGGCTGTTTATTTATTAAACCTAAATATTTGTCTTGTATGTCAGTCACTCAGGTCAGTGTCCATTGAGTGTACTTACTAGAAACTCCGTGCACAGCATTCACTTATATGACCCAATGCAAACAACCTTCCCTAGTCATTAAGCAGGGAAAAAGTCATTTCAAGCAGCACAAAAAGTCAACACACACAACTAGGGTTGCAAAGTGGCGGAAAGTTTCCGGTAAATTTCCGGAAACTTTCCGGAAATTTACCATGGGAAGTTAAAGGCCTACTGAAAGCCACTACTACTGACCACGCAGTCTGATAGTTTATATATCAATGATGAAATCTTAACATTGCAACACATGCCAATACGGCCGGGTTAACTTATAAAGTGCAATTTTAAATTTCCCGCCACACTTCCGGTTGAAAACGGCTAGATATTATGACGTATGCGCGTGACGTCAATGGTTGATACGGAAGTATTCGGACCCATTGAATCCAATACAAAAAATCTCTGTTTTCATCCCAAAATTCCACAGTATTCTAGACATCTGTGTTGGTGAATCTTTTGCAATTTGTTTGATGAACAATGGAGACTGCAAAGAAGAAAGTTGTAGGTGGGATCGGTGTATTAGCGGCGGACTACAGCAACACAACCAGGAGGACTTTGAGATGGATAGCAGAGTACAGCTTTGGCTTCCAAACATTTGATCACTTGCCCATACGTGCGTGTCGCTATGTGCATGTCACGTACGTAACTTTAGGGAAATATATGTTTCTTGCCAACTCTGATGGCGGCCGGGGTGTCGTCGAAAGCTACAACGCCCGCCGCCGTCCCGTAGCTAAGTTAGCTTCAATGGCATCGTTAGCAACAGCATTGTTAAGCTTCGCCAAGCTGGAAATTATTAACCGTGTATTTACATGTCCAGGGTTTAATAGTATTGTTGATTTTCTGTCTATCCTTCCAGTCAGGGGTTTATTTATTTTGTTTCTATCTGCATTTGAGCCCGATGCTATCACGTTAGCTCAGTAGCTAAAGAGCTTCGCCGATGTATTGTCGTGGAGATAAAAGTCACTGTGAATGTCCATTTCGCGTTCTCGACTCTCATTTTCAAGAGGATATAGTATCCGAGGTGGTTTAAAATACAAATCCGTGATCCACAATAGAAAAAGGAGAAAGTGTGGAATCCAATGAGCCAGCTTGTACCTAAGTTACGGTCAGAGCGAAAAAAGATGTGTCCTGCACTGCCTCTCTAGTCCTTCACTCTCACTTTCCTCATCCACGAATCTTTCATCCTGGCTCAAATTAATGGGGTAATCGTCGCTTTCTCGGTCCGAATCGCTCTCGCTGCTGGTGTAAACAATGGGGAAATGTGAGGAGCCTTTCAACCTGTGACGTCACGCTACTTCCGGTACAGGCAAGGATTTTTTTTTTTATCAGCGACCAAAAGTTGCGAACATTATCGTCGTTATTCTCTACTAAATCCTTTCAGCAAAAATATGGCAATATCGCGAAATGATCAAGTATGACACATAGAATGGATCTGCTATACCTGTTTGAATAAAAAAAATTCATTTCAGTAGGCCTTTAAGAGAAGGAAGTTTGGTAATTTTGACCAGTTTTTGATTATCCAAAGTTGGACACTGTCCATCTTATTCTGTAGAATAAGATGGGAAGCTTGTAAAAGACTAATGCAATGCCACACACAGATATAAATAGTCAGCTAAACAATTTGAGTTGACTTTGAAAATATTTGACTGATGGACAAATGAATAGAAATAGGCTAGATGAATACATGAAGAGTCAATCAGCATGCTAAATCAAACTATAAACTACATTCTTGTATGACAACAGAATGGCTAGCAGAGCAGAAGGCAGAGGAAACTACACCTTTTGATTCAGTATTTGCTACTTGAACTTTACACATCACAAAAAAGGTCAATTCGGATCGCTAACGTTGTTAGCATAAATGAATGGGATTTAACATAGAGAAAATTAGCATCAAAGGTGAAGTGCTTGGGCTCAAATACTTGTGTGGCCTTAATAGCCCTGCTGTAGTGTGTAGCATGCTGGGAATTGTCTGTGCATGTGATGGAGGAATGCACAGTGCAGGGTTGAAATTCAACTGAATTTGCATTAAATCAGGTTGTTTTAGCTAATAATCATGCTGCAAGATCTAGCATGTTGCATTCAATGTTTATTCCCATTCATTCCCATGGAAAGTTTCCAACTTTGAATATACCCGGAATTTTGCAACCCTACACACAACACAAGCTGCTCACTGAACTTTGCAGGTATATTATTACAAAACACCCAACCACCATAGAAAATTCAATATTATGTCCATTTAAATCCTCTGCATCGCATGTTTGGCGCATTTTAGCTGCTTGATATTTTTGATTGATTACAAACTCGTCACGGAAGTAAACAAGGTAAGAGTTGAACTTTCACATACTTCAATTATAACAATGATATACCCATTATATTATGTACACATATACTATATCAGGGGTCACCAACCTTTTTGAAAGCAAGAGCTACTTCTTGGGTACTGATTAATGCGAAGGGCTACTAGTTTGATACACACTTCAATAAATTGCCAGAAATAGCCAATTTGCTCAATTTACCTTTAACTCTATGTTATTATTAATAATTAATGATATTTACACTTAATTGAATGGTTTAAAAGAGGAGAAAACACGAAAAAAATGACAATTAAATTTTGAAACATAGTTTATCTTCAATTTCGACTCTTTAAAATTCAAAATTCAACCGAAAAAAAGAAGAGAAAAACTAACTAATTTGAATCTTTTTGAAAAAATTAAAAAAATAATTTACGGAACATCATTAGTAATTTTTCCTGATTAAGATTAATTTTAGAATTTTGATGACATGTTTTAAATAGGTTAAAATCCAATCTGCACTTTGTTAGAATATATAACAAATTGGACCAAGCTATATTTCTAACAAAGACAAATCATTATTTCTTCTAGATTTTCCAGAACAAAATTTTTAAAAGAAATTCAAAAGACTTTGAAATAAGATTTAAATTTGATTCTACAGATTTTCTAGATTTTCCAGAATAATTTTTTTGAATTTTAATCATAATAAGTTTGAAGAAATATTTCACAAATATTCTTCGTCGAAAAAACAGAAGCTAAAATGAAGAATTAAATTTTAAAAAAATTATTATTCTTTACAATAACAAAAATACATTTACTTGAACATTGATTTAAATTGTCAGGAAAGAAGAGGAAGGAATTTAAAAGGTAAAAAGGTATATGTGTTTAAAAATACTAAAATCATTTTTAAGGTTATATTTTTTCTCTAAAATTGTCTTTCTGAAAGTTATAAGAAGCAAAGTAAAAAATTAATGAATTTATTTAAACAAGTGAAGACCAAGTCTTTAAAATATTTTCTTGGATTTTCAAATTCTATTTGAGTTTTGTCTCTCTTAGAATCAAAAATGTCGAGCAAAGCGAGACCAGCTTGCTAGTAAATAAATAAAATTTAAAAAATAGAGGCAGCTCACTGGTAAGTGCTGCTATTTGAGCTATTTTTAGAACAGGCCAGCGGGCTACTCATCTGGTCCTTACGGGCTACCTGGTGCCCGCGGGCACCGCGTTGGTGACCCCTGTACTATATATATATATCAGGGTTTCCCGCAGCTCTTTGTTGTTAAGGCGGCCGCCTTAACAACAAACTGACTGGCAGATCTGGACTTTGCGGACGACTTGGCTTTCCTTAGCCATTCCTACGCTGCACTCCAAAAATTGACCAACAATCTGCATGAGCAAGGGGAAAAGGTCGGCCTACGTATAAGCCAAGAGAAGACCAAGGCCATGACCGTCGCACAAGACCAAAACGTTCCACTGCTCACCGTAGGCGAACAAGGCATAGAGTACGTTGAGAACTTCACGTATCTTGGAGGCAACATCTCAAACACTGGAGACGCAGAAAAGGATGTACAGACCAGAATCGGAAAAGCTGCAGGAGTCTTCCAACGCCTCCGGAACATCTGGTCATCAAAATCTATCAGTACATCCACAAAGCTGCGCCTCTATATGTCAGTGGTCATCCCTACAGTGACCTATGCCTGTGAGACGTGGATGAAGACATCAAGCATTACTAACAAGCTGGATGTCTTCCACCGACGGTGCCTCAGGTACATCTTGAGGATCTCATGGAGAGACCACATCACCAATGAAGAGGTGATGAGAAGGGCAGGGG
The DNA here is from genome assembly GCF_033978785.1 of Entelurus aequoreus. Lineage (NCBI taxonomy): Eukaryota > Metazoa > Chordata > Actinopteri > Syngnathiformes > Syngnathidae > Entelurus > Entelurus aequoreus. Next base: position 60,201,004 of record NC_084742.1, on the reverse strand, counting down.
TAGCACCATTGTCTGACAGTCTCTGACATGAGAAGGAGAATGGCTGGACACGTACTCCGACTGCCAAAAGAGAGACCGGCAAGTGTGGCAATGGACTGGGTGCCAGAAGGGGGAAAGAGGAAGAGAGGACGGCCAAAGAAGACGTGGAGACAAACAGCCAAGGAAGACCTGAGAGAGATGGGAGTCAGCTGGCATGGAGCAAGAAGGGTCGCCAGTGACCGGAACAAATGGAGGGGACTCGTCGCCCAATGTTCCAACAGGAATGGGAGGAACTAAGTCTAAGTCTAAGTCTTAAAGGCCTACTGAAAGCCACTACTACCGACCACGCAGTCTGATAGTTTATATATCAATGATGAAATCTTAACATTATAACACATGCCAATACGGCCGGGTTAACTTATAAAGTGACATTTTAAATTTGCCGCTAAACTTCCGGTTCGAAACGCCTCTGAGGATGACGTATGCGCGTGACGTAGCCCGGCGAACACGGGTATGCCTTCCACATTGAAGCCAATACGAAAAAGCTCTGTTTTCATTTCATAATTCCACAGTATTCTGGACATCTGTGTTCGTGAATCTGTTGCAATCATGTTCATTGCATTATGGAGAAGGAAGCTGAGCAAGCAAAGAAGAAAGTTGTCGGTGCGAAATGGACGTATTTTTCGAACGTAGTCAGCAACAACAGTACACAGCCGGCGCTTCTTTGTTTACATTCCCGAAAAATGCAGTCAAGATGGAAGAACTCGGATAACAGAGACTCTAACCAGGAGGACTTTTGACTTCGATACACAGACGCCTGTAGAGAACTGGGACAACACAGACTCTTACCAGGATTACTTTGATTTGGATGACAAAGACGCAGACGTGCTACTGTGAGTATGCAGCTTTGGCTTCTAAACATTTGATCGCTTGACCGTATGTGCGCAACTTTTTTTTGCGTATGTACGTAACTTTTTTAAAATATATAAGCTTTATGAACCTTGGGTTAGGTGAACGGTCTTTTGGGCTGAGTGATTGTGTGTGTTGATCAGGTGTTTGAATTGTATTGGCGTGTTCTATGGAGCTAGGAGCTAGCAGAGGAGCTAGGAGCTAGCATAACAAACACGCAGGTGACTCGCCCCAAATGATAATAAACACCTCCCAGTCAACTACTAGTAACATCACTATGAGCCCGTTGACCTTCTAGAAACAGAAGTGGCAGCTCAGCTTGCTCGCAGTCCTTGAGGTGAAGGCTAATTAGCTTTTAGCGGAACATTAGCTCATTTTGCGGTGTGTGTGTGCGTGTGTGTGTGTGTTACGGACAGCAAAGTCCTGTCTGTCTGAGAGAAAGACAAGCATTATTGACCTACAGTTAACAACTAAGTTATTTCACTTGACCTTTTTCTATGTTGATTGAGCTGTGTTGAAGCAGCAAAAAAGTCATTAATTTGACTTAGTAAGTCATTATTTTGACTTAGTAAATTACTAAGTCAAAATATTGACCTACTAAGTCATAATAATGACATACTTAGTATCTCAGGTAACTAGGACTGTTTTGTTTTTACTTCACGGAAAAAATATGGAGATATATATAGTATATCGCCATTCAGCAAATGGAGCGGAAAACACAGCCAAAAGTTATAGGCTTCTTCACGCGACGAAGCCGGCCTACTTCACCACAGTCTGTAGTCTATTGCCCCCCCAGGCTGTGGTGGCAGCGACGAGGTGGAGACGTGATGGCGACAGGCCGAGTTACACCGATCCTTACACCCACCCACCCCCTTCTCCGGTCCCCACCCCCCGGAGAGTCACCACCTTAACTAACACATTTTCTGGGGGAAACACTGTATGTATATATATTTTGCGGCCCCCCCAGTCAAAATGTTTGGACACCCCTGTACTGTTTTTGCAGATATGAACACTGGTTAACTGGAGTTAACTCACGTGATTAATCACAAACAATTATTATCAATAATCCTGAACACACTTCGATTAATCGAGCAATTTGTTGTGAGCGTACAAGCTCGTTTACCTTCACGGCTTTACGGTCAGCGATCGGACCGACGCATGCGTCAGGACAAAAAGGATTAAGGAGACTGGGACCGCTGGTTAGATTTCACTCCAAAATACTTCCTGGAAGAACTTGAGATAAAACTGTTACCAAGCGAGTTTGTTTGGGTGCTGCTGATGGTCAACTCAGTGCGGCGTTTAGGCAAAGAGCGAGTACGTGCGGCTGAAGCCAGCCTTCAACAAATTGTGTTTACCGTAAACTTTAAGCTGCTACTTCTTTCCTACGTTTTGAACCCTGTGACCTATAAAACGGTGCGGCGAAGTTATGCATTTCTCGTTGCTGACGGCTATAATGCAATAGTTAAAAAAACAAACAGGTAAAACACTGATAAGGTGTTTTATTGTTTGTGCTATGGCGCCATCTTCTGGATGAGTTCCATTTAGTGCTCTCAACCGGAAGTAGCAGTCCATTGCGTTTCTACTCGTATGGATTCTTCATTCATCACTATAAACCAACATTTGTAAGTTTTACAATATAACTAAAACAATTCTTACTGACTAAAGCGTCCTATGTGAGATGTCTGTCGGAGTGTTTTCATGCATATTTCTACCTGCTATCGTAATGTAATTAAGCTAGCGTTATTAGCTAATACACTAACAGGTTTACCATTGTCTGTGTTAGTATTATTAACTTACAATGGCATTCTTTTAGTATCGTTTTACTTTCACAAATTCCTCAGTAAATTCACCAAAACGTCAGCGTGGAGTTATTGAGTCTGTTTAGCAGATTGGAGAGCTAGCTTGCACAGCTAGTGGCTCCATGATCATGACTTCTGTTTTGTTTGATGAGCCGTTTTACTGCCGTGTTACAGACACTGTTTGAAAACAATTAAGGTATGTAAATAAACATTTACAAAATATTTCTGTGTAAATAACTCATTTCACAACGTAAATATCTGCAGCTAATATATGTATAGAACATAATTTTTTTCTCCTTAAACTTTCGTGGCAGCGGTTTATACACTGATGCACTCTATAGTCCGGAAAATACGGTAGATTATATTTTTTAAATATTTCCTAAAAAAAAAAAAAATCACGCAAGTGATATTTTGACATGAAATTGAATGTTTTAAAATGTGGAGGGAAATGAGTGTTTCTATGGCCACAGCCAGTACACGCAAAAACCTCCTTTAAATAAGGCAGGCTGCACCACCTTTAATTGTACACGCGGTCTTAGTAAATCACACGCCCGCTAATAAATAGAATAAAGTAGTTTGCACACGCTGTTTAGCGCCTGCTATTTGGATCTTAGTGATGACTTGGCCTGAGTTCCATGTACACTGATTGTTCTGTTGAGTAAGAGGATGTTTCGCCGGCTGAAACGGCACACGGGCGATGGAAAAGTGTGGTGCGTTCAAGGACGTACTGGGCGTGGGCACGTCCTCCACTCCCGTGAAGGAGGCAAACACCTGCCCCATGAACTGCTGCTGCTCCCTGAAGTTGTTCTGCAGGTAGTCCGTCAGCATCACGTACCCCGCCTGCTCCATGGTCATCACCTCGCAGAACACCTCCAACTGCAAGGAGCCATTAGGAGCACAGTCAACATTTACACATGAATAATAATAGTGTGGTTTGCTCCTGTTGCCAAAATAAAATGTGTAAGAGGCTTGTGTTAGTGCCAGGCCAATAGAGCGCTCCGCTCTATTTTTAGTTGTCGCCTATGTCATGCCTGTCACTCTCATTTGCATCACGCACACGCGTATGCTGCAACAATAAATACACACTCCTTCTACTGTATCATGCTTTACACGCGTATGCTGCAACAATAAATACACATTCCTTCTACTGCATCATGCTTTACACGCGTATGCTGCAACAATAAATACACATTCCTTCTACTGCATCATGCTTTAGTTCAAAGTGCAGCACAGATATTTTTTTAACAGCCTAATAAAAATACTAGAAAAAATAAATAATAAAAAAAGTAGAATAAAAAAACAGGCTGATAAAAATACTAGAAACAAACTAAATAATAAAAAAGTGGAATAAAAAAAACGCCTGCTAAAAATACTAGAAAAAAAACAAAATAACAATAAAAAAAGTGGAATAAAAAAACAGCCTGCTAAAAATACTACAAAAAACTAAATAACAAAAAAAAAGTGGAATAAAACAACAGCCTGCTAAAAATACTAGAAAAAAACTAAATACCAATACAAAAAGTGGAATAAAAAAACAGCCTGCTAAAAATACTAGAAAAAACCTAAATAACAATAAAAAAGTGTAATAAAAAAACAGCCTGCTAAAAATACTACAAAAAAACTAAATACCAATACAAAAAGTGGAATAAAAAAACAGCCTGCTGAAAATACTACAAAAAAACTAAATACCAATACAAAAAGTGGAATAAAAAACAGCCTGCTAAAAATACTAGAAAAAACCTAAATAACAATAAAATAGTGGAATAAAACAATAGCCTATTAAAAATACTAGAAAAAAACTAAATAACAATACAAAAAGTGGAATAAAAAAACAGCCTGCTAAAAATACTAGAAAAAAACTAAATAACAATAAAATAAGTGGAATAAAAAACAGCCTGCTAAAAATACTAGAAAAAAACTAAATAATAATAAAAAAGTGGAATAAAAAAACAGCCTGCTAAAAATACCAGAACAAAACTAAATAACAATAAAATAAGTGGAATAAAAAAACAGCCTGCTAAAAATACTAGAAAAAAACTAAATAACAATAAAAAAGTGGAATAAAAAAACAGCCTGCTAGAAATACTAGAAACAAACTAAATAACAATAAAAAAGTGGAATAAAAAAAACAGCTTGCTAAAAATACTAGAAAAAAACAAAATAACAATAAAAAAGTGGAATAAAAAAACAGCCTGCTAAAAATACTACAAAAAAACTAAATAATACAAAAAGTGGAATAAAAAAACAGCCTGCTAAAAATACTAGAAAAAAACTAAATAATAAAAAAGTGGAATAAAAAAAACGCCTGCTAGAAATACTAGGAAAAAAAACAATAACAATAAAAAAGTGGAATAAAAAAACAGCCTGCTAAAAATACTACAAAAAACTAAATAACAATAAAAAAGTGGAATAAAACAACAGCCTGCTAAAAATACTAGGAAAAAAAACAAAATAACAATAACAAAGTGGAATAAAAAAACAGCCTGCTAAAAATACTACAAAAAACTAAATAACAATAAAAAAGTGGAATAAAACAACAGCCTGCTAAAAATACTAGAAAAAAACTAAATACCAATACAAAAAGTGTAATAAAAAAACAGCCTGCTAAAAATACTAGAAAAAACCTAAATAACAATAAAAAAGTGTAATAAAAAAACAGCCTGCTAAAAATACTACAAAAAAACTAAATACCAATACAAAAAGTGGAATTAAAAAACAGCCTGCTAAAAATACTAGAAAAAACCTAAATAACAATAAAAAAGTGTAATAAAAAAACAGTCTGCTAAAAATACTACAAAAAAACTAAATACCAATACAAAAAGTGGAATAAAAAAACAGTCTGCTAAAAATACTAGAAAAAACCTAAATAACAATAAAATAGTGGAATAAAACAATAGCCTGCTAAAAATACTAGAAAAAAACTAAATAACAATACAAAAAGTGGAATAAAAAAACAGCCTGCTAAAAATACTAGAAAAAAACTAAATAACAATAAAATAAGTGGAATAAAAAAACAGCCTGCTAAAAATACTAGAAAAAAACTAAATAATAATAAAAAAGTGGAATAAAAAAACAGCCTGCTAAAAATACCAGAACAAAACTAAATAACAATAAAATAAGTGGAATAAAAAAACAGCCTGCTAAAAATACTAGAAAAAAACTAAATAACAATAAAAAAGTGGAATAAAAAAACAGCCTGCTAGAAATACTAGAAACAAACTAAATAACAATAAAAAAGTGGAATAAAAAAAACAGCTTGCTAAAAATACTAGAAAAAAACTAAATAACAATAAAAAAGTGGAATACAAAAACAGCCTGCTAAAAATACTACAAAAAAACTAAATAATACAAAAAGTGGAATAAAAAAACAGCCTGCTAAAAATACTAGAAAAAAACTAAATAACAATAAAATAAGTGGAATAAAAAAACAGCCTGCTAGAAATACTAGAAACAAACTAAATAACAATAAAAAAGTGGAATAAAAAAAACAGCTTGCTAAAAATACTAGAAAAAAACAAAATAACAATAAAAAAAGTGGAATAAAAAAACAGCCTGCTAAAAATACAGCCTGCTAAAAATACTAGAACAAAACAAAATAACAATACAAAGTGGAATAAAAAAACAGCCTGCTAAAAATACTAGAAAAAAACTAAATAATAAAAAAGTGGAATAAAAAAACAGCCTGCTAAAAATACTAGAAAAAAACTAAATAATAAAAAAAGTGGAACAAAAAAACAGCCTGCTATAAATACTAAAAAAAAACTAAATAATAAAAAAGTGCAATAAAAAAGCAGCCTGCTAAAAATACTAGAAAAAAACTAAATAACAATAAAAAAAGTGGAACAAAAAAACAGCCTACTAAAAATACTAGAAAAAAAACTAAATAATAAAAAAGTGCAATAAAACAACAGCCTGTTAAAAATACTAGAAAAAAACTAAATAAAAATACAAAAAGTGGAATTAAAAAAACAGCCTGCTAAAAATATTTAAAAAAAACTAAATAACAATAAAATAAGTGGAATAAAAAATCAGCCTGCTAGAAATACTAGAAACAAACTGAATAACAATTTAAAAAAGTGGAATAAAAAAAACAGCTTGCTAAAAATAATAGAAAAAAACAAAATAACAATAAAAAAAGTGGAATAAAAAAAGGAACGAGTGAAATGTAACAAGAAAAAGTTGAATCGAAATCAATGTTGTTATGAACCTATTCAAAGCTCTAATTACTTCAAATTTTTGGGGAAACTATTCCATATTTTGTGTGTTTGTCATAAAAAAAACAAAGTTTTCTTTGACAAAAAGGGCAGAAAACAAACAAACAAATAAGATAAACAAAATTAAAAATGTATTAACCACGGATGAATCTGATCTAGAGAAGGAGTGCGGACCCACCGACGACTTCAATCTGACCCATGAGATGTTTAATAAGAAATGTTACCCACAGGGAGATATACTTCCTTTTAATAGTGAGTCATTCAGGTCAATGACCTTTGATTGAAAAACATGCACAGAATTAACTCATATGACCCAATGCAAACAACCTTCCCTAGTCATGATGCAAAAAAATCCAACCCACACAAAAAGTCAACACACATGGTCACACACAACACAACTTGCTTACTAAACTTTGTGGACTTTATAAAAAAAAAAAAGAGCATGCACCATAAAAAAAAAATTCCAAATGACACCCGTTTAAATACATTACAATGCGTGATGGGAAAAATGCAAATCTTTCTCCACACTTATCCATGTTTGGTGCATTTTAGCTGCTTGATATTTCTGATTGATAACAAAACTTTAAGAAGGTCGTCATGGAAGTAAACAAGGTAGAAGTCAAACTTTCACATACTCTTAATATCCAAAGCAGGCTTGTAGGGATGAAATAGTCTATGTGGTTTTTCCTGACCTAACATACATACAGTATATATATATATATATGTATGTGTGGGAAAAAATCACAAGACTATTTCATCTCTACAGGCCTGTTTCATGAGGGGTTTTCCTCAATCCTCAGGAGATTTTAAAAAAAAATAAAAAAATCTGAGGGTTGAGGAAAACCCCTCATGAAACAGGCCTGTAGAGATGAAATAGTCTTGTGATTTTTTCCCACACATACATATTACGCTCTACCATGGTATCGAGCACTAATCTAATTAAGACATATATATATATATATATATATATATATATATATATATATATATATATATATATATATATATATATATATATATATATACATATATACTGTGTATATATATATATATATATATATATGTGTGTGTTCCAATGCAGACTGAGCATGCAAAAGCAGTATGGAAGTGTGTACCTGATGCCAGGAAGTGTGTGCTAGGAAGTAGGACAGAACTGACCTGACTTTGGGAGATGTCCACAGGTTGCTTGAAGACCAGCCACTCCACCGTCTCCCAGCAGGGTGGAGACGTCAGCGAGCCGTTGTAGATGTAGTACTTGTCCGTGTTGTTGGGCAGCAACGACTGCAAGCTGAAGGCCTCCACTGAGCCACTCTTACCTGCCCGGCAAAAACATCTTCATACTGTACATATACTGTACATACCATTTCTTAATGAGTTATCTGTGGTTTCATTTCTTGGGAGGAAGCCAACTCACCAAATCGACTCACGGTGTTGACGGCATCTACGAGCGGGTTGAGGTTGTCATTGTCATCCAAGCTGATCTGCAGACAACAACAATTGTCCCATCATACACTATATTGCCAAAAGTATTTGGCCAGCCATCCAAATGATGAGAATCAGGTGTCCTAATCACTTGGCCCGGTGTATCAAATCAAGCACTTAGGCATGGAGACTGTTTCTACAAACATTTGTGAAAGCGTGGAACTGTCATAGGATGCAACAAATACTGTCCTGAAATTTCCTCACTCCTAAATATTCCAAAGTCAACTTTATTCTAAGAAAAGTGAAAAGTTTGGGAACAACAGCAACTCAGCCACCAAGTGGTAGGCCACGTAAACTGACAGAGAGGTCAGCATAGTGCAAAGACTTTCTGCACAGTCACTTACTACAGAGCTCCAAACTTCATGTCACCTTCCAATCAGCCCATGTACAGTACGCAGAGAGCCTTGGGTTTGACACCTGTGACATAAACTGTACACTAGTGCCATCTAATGTTTTGGATTTGCCACTGCAACTTTGGTCATACTTGCAAATGAGACTCAGAAATTGAGTTAAAGTTAACTTAATGTGAGAATGAAACAAGATAGCAGCTCATTTTTAAATGTTGCAAAAAAAAAAGAGATTTTATGATCAAAAACACTCACAAAAGTACAGAGAATGTGTTGAAATGTGAGCGGCGGGCGGGCATCCCTACGTCAACATGCTGACTTACCTGGAACAACACCGCTAACGCAGCGATCCTCCCCGACTCCCTGGTGGCTTCGTCCACACTTTGGACGTCCTCGGGATCGTAGCCGTAGATTTGCATCTGAAATGAGTCCGTTAGCCAAAAGCACGGCTCCGGTTGTTTTGAAGGTTTTTGTCGTACCTCAAGTGGATATTTCATCCCGTTCAAGCTGTGCTCGGACCCTTCCAGGGTGGTGTTGCAGCGCCCCCAGTGGAAGGTGATGGTATCCACACGGAACCTGGAGCTCAGCCCTCCTCCGCTGATAAAGAAGTTTCCGCCCACAGTGATGGCCACTGGAACACAAACATGCGCTTTTAAGTACAGACGAGACATCAAAGCATTGGGTTTTTCAGGGCCGATACAGATACCGATTATCAGTCGTCAAGGAGGCCGATAACCGATATTTTGAGGTGATATCAATTTGCAGTAAAACTTATTTAAACATGAATATTATATGTCAGTAAACAAAGCTTTAAGTTGTTTTTCGAACAATATTTGTTAGGAACCGTTAGAAACGGTTGAAAAATATGGCCTGTGAAAACTTTCCAGGAAGAGGTGAAAATAGGGCTTTGGAAAACTGGAAATTCTAGGAATTCCTGAAATTTCTTTCAACTTGGAAAATGGTAGTTTGATTGTCCAGGGTGAGTGGAGTGTGTGGATGTTGGAACGCTTCAAATCGGATGACAAATGTGGGATATGCAGTAGATTTTATAGTGCTCATTCATTTTCAGTTGGGGGGAAATTCCAGAAAAATCAGGAATTTTGGGAAAGAGAAAACATGTTTTGCATTTGATATATTGGAAAAGTAGTGTGTGTGGATGGTTGAAAGGTTGAAATCGGGTTTGAAATGGCGCAAAATTTTGAGAATTTAGGGCACTGTAGAACTATAAATATGTCCATTCATTCGAATGGGAATTTCCTGGAAATGTTGGAATTTCGGGAAAACCGAGAATTTTTGAAAATATTGAAACTGGCACAGTTGTCCCAGATGATATGAATGGGTTGGTGTTGGGATTTTTGGATTTGGTTGAAAAATGTTGACGTAGTTACAGTTTGAATTGAGAATGGGTATTTCTGAGTTCCTGGAATTTCGAGAAAACACGGAATTTGTATGAGAAAAAAAAGTAGGAATGTTTTTTTGTCCCAACTAAGAGGAATGTTTTGAAAGTGGAATGGTCATAAACGGTTGAAAAATATGGCCTGTGAAAACTTTCCAGGAAGAGGTGAAAATAGGGCTTTGGAAAACTGGGAATTCTAGGAATTCCTGAAATTTCTTTGAACTTGGAAAATGGTAGTTTGATTGTCCAAGGTGAGTGGATGTTGGAACGGTTCGAATCGGTTGAGAAATGTGGGATATGCAGTAAATTGTATATTGCCCATTCATTGTCATGGGGGAGAAATTCCTGGTAATTACAGGTAATCAGGGAATTTTACAAACCGGGAAACATGCTGGCTTGAATGTCCAGGGTGAGTGGAGTGTGTGGATGGTGGAACGCTTTAAATCGGATGACAAATGTGGAATATGCAGTAGATTGTATAATGCTCATTCATTGTCAATTGGGGGGAAATTCCAGGAAAATCAAGAATTTTGGGAATTAGAAAACATGTTTTTCATTTGATATATTGGAAAAGTAGTGTGTGTGGATGGTTGAAAGGTTGAAATCGGGTTTAAAATGGCGCAAAGTTTTGAGAATTTATTCATTCGAATGGGAATTTCCTGGAAATTTTGGAATATCGGGAAAACCGGGATTTTTTTGAAAATATTGAAATTGGCACAATTGTCCCAGATGACATGAATGGGTTGGAATCGGTTGAAAAATGTGGGATATGCAGTAGATTGTATAGTGCCCATTCATTTTCAATGGGGGAAATTCCTGGTAATGCCGGGTAATGAGGGAATTTTCCGAACCGGGAAACATGCTGGCTTGAATGTCCAGGGTGAGTGGAGTGTGTGGATGTTGGAACGCTTTAAATCGGATGACAAATGTGGGATATGCAGTAGATTGTATAATGCTCATTCATTGTCAATTGGGGGAAAATTTTGAGAATTCAGGGCATTGTAGAACTATGAATATGTCCCTTCATTCTAATGGGAATTTCCTGGAAATTGTGTAATTTCTGAAAAAACTGGAATTTTTGAAAATATTGGAACTGGCACAATTGTCCCAGATGATATGAATGGGTTGGAATCGGTAGAAAAATGTTGACGTTGTTACAGTTTGAAGTGAGAATGGGTATTTCTGAGTTCCTGGAATTTCGAGAAAACACGGAATTTGGACGAGAAAAAAATAGTAGGAACTTTTTTTTGTCCCAACTAAGAGGAATGTTTTGAAAGTGGAATGGTCACAAACGGTTGAAAAATATGGCCTGTGAAAACTTTCCAGGAAGAGGTGAAAATAAGGCTTTGGAAAACCAGGAATTCTATGAATTCCTGAAATTTCTTTGAACTTGGAAAATGGTAGTTTGATTTTCCAAGGTCAGTGGAGTGTGTGGATGTTGGAAGGGTTCGAATCGGTTGAGAAATGTGGGATATGCAGTAGATTGTATAGTGCCCATTCATTTTCAATGGGGGAAATTCCTGGTAATTCTGGGTAATGAGGGAATTTTCCGAACTGAGAAACATGATGGCTGGAATTTCCAGGGTGAGTGGAGTGTGTGGATGGTGGAACGCTTCAAATCAGATTACAAATATGGAATATGCAGTAGACTGGATATTTCCCATTCATTGTCAATGGGGAGAAAATTATTGAAAATTCCGGGAAAACCAGGAATTTTGGGAAAAGGAAAACATGTTTCACGTTGGATACATTGGAAGAGTCGTGTGGGTGGATGGTTGAAAGTCAGAATCTGGTAAAAAAAAAAACGACGCAATTTTATTTTAGAATTTAGGTGAGTCCATTCTTTTGAATGGGAATTTCCTGGAAATTTGGGGATTCCGGGAAAACTGGGAATTTTGAAAAATATTGATAGTAGCAAAATTGTCCGACATGATATGAATGTGTTGGTGATTGGCCTTTTAGAAATGGTTGAAAAATGTTGATGTAGTCACAGTTTGACTTGACAATGGCTATTTTGGAACTCCTGGAATTTCAGGAAAACCGGGAATTTGTAAGAAGAAACAAAATCGGAGCATTTGTTGACCCAACTAAAAGGAAGGTTTTGTGGAATGGTTGGAATTGGTTAAAACATGTGCACTGGGAAATCTTTCCAGGAAGAGGTGGAAATAGGGCTTTGGAAAACTAGGAATTCTGGAAAATTCCTGAAATGTCTTTGAACTTGGAAAATGAACATTGATTGACAAGGTGAGTGGAGTAAGTGGATGCTTCCAATTGGGAGAGAAATGTGGCAATTGTTGCAAGTTTGAAAATTGGCCAATTCATGTTTAATGGGAAAAATGTCCCGGAAAACCAGAAATTCTGGGATATTTTTTATAAAATTTTTTGGGGGAAGCTCACGACTTCCAGGCGAGCCAAAGGTTTTGATACTGGAATGTTCCAAACGGATGAAAACTGTGGAGCGCCAAACTTTTGTGTCGGAATAAAAATAAACAGATGATTTTTTTTGGTGTAGAATCTTACATGTGTGAATGTTGGACATTCTCACAATACTACTACTACTACTACTAATAATAATAATAATAATAATAATAACAATTATCCATCCAGCTTGTCCCTTAATAATAATATTAATAGATTATTTTTTGGTGTAGAATCTTACATGTGTGAATGTTGGACATTCTCACAATACTACTACTACTACTACTACTACTACTACTAATAATAATAATAATAATAATAACAATTATCCATCCAGCTTGTCCCTTAATAATAATTTTAATAGATTATTTTTTGGTGTAGAATCTTATATGTGTGAATGTTGGACATTCTCACAATACTACTACTACTACTACTACTAATAATAATAATAATAATAATAAAAATTATAATATTAATATTAATAAATTATTTTTTGGTGTAGAATCTTATCTGTGGGAATGATTCTACACCCACAATAATAATAATAATAATAATAACAATATAATAATAATAATAATAATAATAATAATAATAATAATAATAGATTATTTTTTGGTGTAGAATCTTATATGTGTGAATGTTGGACATTCTCACAATAATACTAATATTACTACTACTACTACTACTAATAATAATAATAATAACAATTATCCATCCATCCATCCATTTTCTACCGCTTGTCCCTTAATAATAATATTAATAGATAATTTTTTGGTGTAGAATCTTATATGTGTGAATGTTGGACATTCTCACAATACTACTACTACTACTACTACTATTAATAATAATAATACAAATTATAATAACAATATTAATTTATTATTGTTTGGTGTAGAATCTTACATGTGTGAATGTTGGACATTCTCTTAATACTACTACTACTACTACTACTACTACTAATAATAATAATAATAATAACAATTATCCATCCAGCTTGTCCCTTAATAATAATATTAATAGATTATTTTTTGGTGTAGAATCTTACATGTGTGAATGTTTTACATTCTCACAATACTACTACTACTACTACTACTACTACTAATAATAATAATAATAATAATAATAATAATAATAACAATTATCCATCCAGCTTGTCCCTTAATAATAATTTTAATAGATTAATTTTTGGTGTAGAATCTTATATGTGTGAATGTTGGACATTCTCACAATACTACTACTACTACTACTACTAATAATAATAATAATAATACAAATTATAATATTAATATTAATAAATTATTTTTTGGTGTAGAATCTTCTCTGTGGGAATGATTCTACACTCACAATAATAATAATAATAATAACAATATAATAATAATAATAATAATAATAATAATAATAATAGATTATTTTTTGGTGTAGAATCGTATATGTGTGAATGTTGGACATTCTCACAATAATACTAATATTACTACTACTACTACTACTAATACTAATAATAATAACAATTATCCATCCATCCATCCATTTTCTACCGCTTGTCCCTTAATAATAATATTAATAGATAATTTTTTGGTGTAGAATCTTATATGTGTGAATGTTGGACATTCTCACAATACTACTACTACTACTACTATTAATAATAATAATACAAATTATAATAACAATATTAATTTATTATTTTTTGGTGTAGAATCTTCTCTGCAGAAATTATTGGACACTCACAATAATAATAATAATAATAATAATAACAAAAATATAATAATAATAATAACAATAACAATATAATAATAATAATAATTGTAATAGATTATTTTTTGGTGTAGAATCTTATCTGTGGAAATGATTGGACACTCACAATAATAATAACAATATAATAATAATAATAACAATAACAACATAATAATAATAATAATATATTATTTTTTTGGTGTAGAATCTTTGTGTGAATGTTGGACATCTTCACAATAATAATACTACTACTAATAATAATAATAACAACAATTAATAGATTATTTTTTGGTGTAGAATCTTATCTGTGGAAATGATTAGACACTCACAATAATAATAATAATAACAATATAATATAATAATAATAATAATATTAATATAATAATAACATTAACAATATTATAATAATGATAATAATATATTATTTTTTGGTGTAGAATATTATATGTGTGAATGTTGGACTTCCTCACAATAATAATACTAACAATAATAATAATAACAATTATAATAATAATATTAATAGATTCTTTTTTGGTGTACAATCTTATCTGTGGGAATGATTAGACACTCACAATAATAATAATAATAACAATATAATAATAATAACAATAACAATATAATAATAATAATAATAATGATAATAATAATACATTATTTTTTGGTGTAGAATCTTATATGTGTGAATGTTGGACTTCCTCACAATAATAATACTAACAATAATAATGTGAAGTGAAGTGACTTATATTTATATAGCGCTTTTCTCTAGTGACTCAAAGCGCTTTACATAGTCAAACCTGATATCTAAGTTACATTTAAAGCAGTGTGGGTGGCACTGGGAGCAGGTGGGTAAAGTGTCTTGCCCAAGGACACAACGGCAGTGACTAGGATGGCTGAAGCAGGGATCGAACCTGGAACCCTCAAGTTGCTGGCACGGCCGCTCTACCAACCGAGCTATATCGCCCCTTATATGTGTGAAGGTTGGACATTCTCACAATACTGCTACTACTACTACTACTATTAATAATAATAATACAATTATAATAAAAATATTAATATATTATTTTTTGGTGTAGAATCTTCTCTGTGGGAATGATTGGACACTCACAATAATAATAATAATAACAACAATATAATAATAACAATAATAATAATATATAATAGATAATTTTTTGGTGTAAAATGTTCTATGTGTGAATGCTTTGACATTCACACAATAATAATAATAATATTAAATAATAATAATAATAATAATAATAATAAATAGATGTTTTGGTGTAGAATCTTCCATCCATCCATTTTTCTACCGCTTGTTCCGAATGTCCCAACATTCACACTCACCTATCCCCAGGTGCATGTCTTTGGAGGTGGGAGGGGCCTATCCCCAGGTGCATGTCTTTGGAGGTGGGAGGAAGCCGGAGTACCCGGAGGGAACCCACGAGCCCAGGATCGAACCCAGGACCTTGGTATTGTGAGGCAGACGTACCTTATATGTGTGAATGTTTGGAGATTCACACAATAATAATAATGATAATTATTATTATTATTATTAAAAATAAAAGTTTTTTTGGTGTAGAATCTTATATGTGTGAATGCTTGGACAATCACACAATAATAATAATAATTATTATTATCAAAATGTCTAAGCACTTTCTTTCTCCAGAGCTTTTCTTCCTGTCACTAGCAAACAGTCTCATAGTCAGATAATTATGATGTATTTATTATAATAGTGATCATTCATTTCACTCTTCCAGAAAACATGATAGACAAAAAAAGTACTCATATTTTGGAAGTTTTTTGTCACACAAAAAAAGGAGCCGTCTTCTATTCGGGGTCGTCTTATATGCTAACTAACCTGTTTTCCCGTTATTGTGGATGGTGGTGGACTGTGCCGTGAGTCTGTCCCAGCCCTCCAGCTGTAGGTTCTGGTACTGCAGCCGCACCTGAGAGAAGGTCTCGTCAATGTCCACGGGGGACTGCTTGGCACTGTTACAGGACGGGTACTTCTTACCCCAGTTGCGCTGGTTGAGGGCACCTGCAAACACACGGTGAACAGCGTTACAAAAAGAGGCACGATGGCAAAGTAACGTAAATTACCGGACTTTAAGCCGCAACTTTTTTCCTACACTTTGAACCCTGCGGCCTATAAAACGGTGCGATTAATTTATGGATTTTTTCTTTGTTGACGGCCGTTACGTTTTGTCTTCAATTGTTTTCATTAAAGAGACATTGAATAAGTACCGTAATTTCCGGACTATAAGCCGCACCTGACTATAAGCCGCACCAGCTAAATTCAGGGGAAAATACAGATTGCTCCATATATAAGCCGCACCCGACTATAAGCCGCGGGGTTTTGATGTGTAATTACCGTAGTATATAGGGGTTCCTGCTACCACGGAGGGGATTGTCGGGACAGAGATGACTGTTTGGGAACGCAAAGCGTCCCATTTATTAACAATAAATCTTTCAATCATTCAATCAAACTTTCACATCTTTGACATGGCGAACAGCATTCGTGCAGAGTACAAATAATACAACGGTGCAAAGTAATACAAAGTGCTCGCCTGTACGTTATCAAAATAACCAGCCTACCGGTATATGAAAAGTCAGTCTTTAATCATTGTGTCATCGTCTTCCTCCTGCGTACTAAAACCACCGAAATCCTCTTCGTCGGTGTCAGAGAAGAACAGGCCGTATATAAGCCGCACCCTTGTATAAGCCGCAGGGACCAGAACGAGGGGAAAAAGTAGCGGCTTATAGTCCGGAAATTACGGTATGTTTGTGCTACGGCGCCATCTTTTGGACGAGTTCGCTGTGCTTTGCAGTGACCTTCAAACGGAAGTAGAAGTGCCATTCCGTCTTCTCGCCATCCGTAGCGTTTCTACTCGTATGGATTCTTCATTCGTCACTCCAAGCAACGTTTGTCAGATTTACAATAAACTAAAACAATTCTTACTTACTAAAGCGTCCCATGTGTGATGTCTGTAGGAGTGTTTTCATGCATATTTGTATGTGCTATTGTAATTGTTAGAATAATTGTTTGTAAGTTCCATCCATCCATCCATCTTCTTCCGCGTATCCAAGGTCGGGTCGCGGGGGCAGCAGCCTAAGCAGGGAAACCCAGACTTCCCTCTCCCCAGCCACTTCGTCCAGCTCCTCCCGAGAGATCCCGAGGCGTTCCCAGGCCAGCCGGGAGACATAGTCTTCCCAACGTGTCGTGGGTCTTCCCCGTGGCCTCCTACCGGTCGGACGTGCCCTAAACACCTCCCTAGGGAGGCGTTCGGGTGGCATCCTGACCAGATGCCCGAACCACCTCATCTGGCTCCTCTCGATGTGGAGGAGCAGCGGCTTTACTTTGAGCTCCCCCCGGATGACAGAGCTTCTCACCCTATCTCTAAGGGAGAGCCCCGCCACCCGGCGGAGGAAACTCATTTTGTCCGCTTGTACCCGTGATCTTGTCCTTTCGGTCATAACCCAAAGCTCATGACCATAGGTGAGGATGGGAACGTAGATCGACCGGTAAATTGAGAGCTTTGCCTTCCGGCTCAGCTCCTTATTCCCCACAACGGATCGATACAGCGTCCGCATTACTGAAGACACCGCACCGATCCGCCTGTCGATCTCACGATCCACTCTTCCCTCACTCGTGAACAAGACTCCGAGGTACTTGAACTCCTCCACTTGGGGCAGGGTCTCCTCCGCAACCCGGAGATGGCACTCCACCCTTTTCCGGGCGAGAACCATGGACTCTGACTTGGAGGTGCTGATTCTCATCCCAGTCGCTTCACACTCGGCTGCGAACCGATCCAGCGAGAGTTGAAGATCCTGGCCAGATGAAGCCATCAGGACCACATCATCTGCAAAAAGCAGAGACCTAATCCTGCAGCCACCAAACCGGATCCCCTCAACGCCTTGACTGCGCCTAGAAATTCTGTCCATAAAAGTTATGAACAGAATGGATGACAAAGGGCAGCCTTGGCGGAGTCCAACCCTCACTGGAAACGTGTCCGACTTACTGCCGGCAATGCGGACCAAACTCTGGCACTGATCATACAGGGAGCGGACCGCCACAATCAGACAGTCCGATACCCCATACTCTCTGAGCACTCCCCACAGGACTTCCCGAGGGACACGGTCGAAGGCCTTCTCCAAGTCCACAAAACACATGTAGACTGGTTGGGCAAACTCCCATGCACCCTCAAGGACCCTGCCGAGAGTATAGAGCTGGTCCACAGTTCCACCACCAGGACGAAAACCACACTGTTCCGCCTGAATCCAAGGTTCGACTATCCGGCGTAGCCTCCTCTGCAGCACAACTGAATAGACCTTACCGGGAAGGCTGAGGAGTGTGATCCCACGATAGTTAGAACACACCCTCCGGTTCCCCTTCTTAAAGAGAGGAACCACCACCCCGGTCTGCCAATCCAGAGGTACCGCCCCCGATGTCCACGCGATGCTGCAGAGTCTTGTCAACCAAGACAGCCCCACAGCATCCAGAGCCTTAAGGAACTCCGGGCGGATCTCAGCCACCCCCGGGGCCTTGCCACCGAGGAGCTTTTTAACTACCTCAGCAACCTCAGCCCCAGAAATAGGAGAGCCCACCACACATTCCCCAGGCACTGCTTCCTCATAGGAAGACGTGTTGGTGGGATTGAGGAGGTCTTCGAAGTATTCCCTCCACCGATCCACAACATCCGCAGTCGAGGTCAGCAGAACACCATCCTCACCATACACGGTGTTGATAGTGCACTGCTTCCCCTTCCTGAGGCGGCGTATGGTGGTCCAGAATCACTTCGAAGCCGCCCGGAAGTCGTTTTCCATGGCTTCCCCGAACTCCTCGCATGTCCGAGTAAGTTATCACAAAAAAAACTTTGTGTTACATTGAGTTCTGTCAGGTGAGAAGACAAAAGCTGTCTTTGAAACCTACCAAGAAGAATGCTCGTAAAACTCCACTGTGTAGGGGGGAGAGCCACATGGAGGGTTTTCTGTTTTCTCTCATGTATGGTAATCAACAAAAGGATGTTGTTCAAAGCAGAGAGATGACAGGATCTGCCCAATTTCCAGACAAACTCTTTTTGAAGTATTTTACAAACTCTTTTTGAACTGACTTTTCCTGTGAATTGTTTACGACCTTTTCTGTGAACTTTTTGCGACCTTTGTCCTTTGGATACAAAGGTGGCCATGTGGTCAGGAGGAAAGAGCGTCCACATGAATGATTATGTCCAAACAAAGTCCCGACAAAGAATGGTGGCTCCCACTACCCTTGAATAATCTTATCAAGGGTTGGAATTGGGGTTTAAATCACCAAAAATGATTCCCGGGCGCGGCCACCGCTGCTGCTCACTGCTCCCCTCACCTCCCAGTGGGGTGATCAAAGGTGATGGGTCAAATGCACACAATAATTTTGTGTGTGTGTGACAATCATTGGTGCTTTAACTTTTTAATCACCAACAGAAAACAGGTGAGGGGGAAAGTGCTTAAAGGCATGTGTAAAGTAGTTACGAAAAACACCAACACAACAGGAAGTGCTATCAAAATAAGCGCGCAGGATGGGAACGAGCACTAAACACCGAAGAAACGGCAACAAAAGCCAACATAAAAGGCACGGACTGGTGTGACACGAACATGCTAACACGTATACAAGTGTCTGTGTTGCTATTATTAACTTACAATGCCATTTTTGTTTTGTTTGCTTTGTACCTTCACCAAAACGTCAGCGTGGAGTTATTGAGTCTGCTTAGCTGATTGGAGAGCTAGCTCGTGCAGCTCGTGGGTCCATGACCATGACTTCTGTTTTGCTGGATCAGCCGTTTTACTGCCGTGGGACAGACACCGTTTGGAAACAATTAAGGTATGTAAATAAACATCCATCCATCCATCCATTTTCTACCGCTTGTCCATTTCGGGGTCGCTGGAGCCTATCTCAGGTGCATTCGGGGCGGAAGGCGGGGTACACCCTGGACAAGTCGCCACCTCATCGCAGGGCCAACACAGATAGACAGACAACATTCACACACTAGGGCCCATTTAGTGTTGCCAATCAACCTATCCCCAGGTGCATGTCTTTGGAGGTGGGAGGGGCCTATCCCCAGGTGCATGTCTTTGGAGGTGGGAGGGGCCTATCCCCAGGTGCATGTCTTTGGGGGTGGGAGGGGCCTATCCCCAGGTGCATGTCTTTGGAGGTGGGAGGAAGCCGGAGTAGAACCCACGCAGTCACGGGGAGAACATGCAAACTCCACACAGAAAGATCCCGAGCCCGGGTTTGAACTCAGGACCTTCGTATTGTGAGGCAGACGAACTAACCCCTCTTCCACCGTGCTGCCCCTGTAAATAAACATTTACAGAATATTTCTGTGTAAACAAGTCATTTCACAACCTATATATCTGCCACTTACAGTCCGGTGCGGCTAATATATAGAACATTTTGTAAAAATACACGGGAAAATACGGTATGTCTTGTACCAGGCTCCTCTAGCGGCATGTCCACGATAATCTGGTCGCTCAATTAAGGTATGTAAATGAACATTTGTAAAATATTTCTGTGTAAATAAGTCATTTCACAACAAGTATACAGTATATATCTGCCACTTATAGTCCGGTGCGACTAATATATGGGAACATATCGGTTTTCTTCTAAAATTCAGTGGGTGTTAGAATAATTGTGTGTAATCTATCACACAACTCTTATGCTTAAAGGCCGTTGCTATATTTATTATCAATTGTGCTGAAGTTGTACTTTTCTATCCGTGCAAAGGGACAACTCGCAAATCCGAGATTGCGAGTGGTCTCGTATCAGTGTTTGTGTCCAGAACATCGAGTACCCTGACGCAGACAAAGCAGAGACAGGGCGATATTACGAGTGTCAGCACATTTGCATGTCTGAATAGTAGGGGTGTAACGGTACGTGTATTTGTATTGAACCGTTTCGGTATGGGGGTTCCGGTTCGGTTCGGAGGTGTACCGAACGAGTTTCCACACGGACATATTAAGTAGCGTAACGCACGTTGTGTAAACAATGCACACCGAGGCACAACACACGGCATGCTAGCAGCTAACGGGCTAGGATAGACTGACCATACGTCCTCTTTTCACCGGACATGTCCTCTTTTGCAGAGCTGTCAGGGCGGAGTTTCTTAAATGCCTCAAATGTCCGGCATTTTGAGTTAGGGTTGAGTGTATTTTCAATGTACGTTCAGGGTTAAGAAGGGGTTAAAAACAAAAACAAACAGCAGCATTGGTGAGGGAGGGGCAGAGACAGAGAGAGACAGAGAGTTATGTTAAACGCGCATGCGTCGCCAGGCTCTGCTTTTTATCCATAGATTTATCACATTTAATTTTTTATTATATATAGCAGGGGTGTCAAAAGTGTGCCCCGGAGGCCATTTGCGGCCCACAGCTAATGTTTTAAAGGCCCACGGCACATTCTAAAAATACTATTCAAATAAACAAAAACATAACAAAAGGTCTATTCAGGTGTGCTGGAGAGGAGGCTACGCCGGATAGTCGAACCTTGGATTCAGGAGGAACAGTGTGGTTTTCGTCCTGGTCGTGGAACTGTGGACCAGCTCTATACTCTGGGCAGGGTCCTTGAGGGTGCATGGGAGTTTGCCCAACCAGTCTACATGTGCTTTGTGGACTTGGAGAAGGCATTCGACCGTGTCCCTCGGGAAGTCCTGTGGGGAGTGCTCAGAGAGTATGGGGTATCGGACTGTCTGATTGTGGCGGTCCGCTCCCTGTATGATCAGTGTCAGAGCTTGGTCCGCATTGCCGGCAGTAAGTCGGACCCGTTTCCAGTGAGGGTTGGACTCCGCCAAGGCTGCCCTTTGTCACCCATTCTGTTCATAACTTTTACGGACAGAATTTCTAGGCGCAGTCAAGGCGTTGAGGGGATCTGGTTTGGTGGCTGCAGGATTAGGTCTCTGCTTTTTGCAGATGATGTGGTCCTGATGGCTTCATCTGGCCAGGATCTTCAGCTCTCACTGGATCGGTTCGCAGCCGAGTGTGAAGCGACTGGGATGAGAATCAGCACCTCCAAGTCCGAGTCCATGGTTCTCGCCCGGAAAAGGGTGGAGTGCCATCTCCGGGTTGCGGAGGAGACCCTGCCCCAAGTGGAGGAGTTCAAGTACCTCGGAGTCTTGTTCAGGAGTGAGGGAAGAGTGGATGGTGAGATCGACAGGTGGATCGGTGCGGCGTCTTCAGTAATGCGGACGCTGTATCGATCCGTTGTGGTGGAGAAGGAGCTGAGCCGGAAGGCAAAGCTCTCAATTTACCGCTCGATCTACGTTCCCATCCTCACCTATGGTCATGAGCTTTGGGTTATGACCGAAAGGACAAGATCACGGCCCAAATGAGTTTCCTCCGCCGGGTGGCGGGTCTCTCCCTTAGAGATAGGGTGAGAAGCTCTGCCATCCGGGAGGAACTCGGAGTAAAGCCGCTGCTCCTCCACATGGAGAGGAGCCAGAGGAGGTGGTTCGGGCATCTGGTCAGGATGCCACCCGAACGCCTCCCTATGGAGGTGTTTAGGGCACGTCCAACCGGTAGGAGGCCACGGGGAAGACCCAGGACACGTTGGGAAGACTATGTCTCCCGGCTGGCCTGGGAACGCCTCGGGAAGAGCTGGACCAAGTGGCTGTGGAGAGGGAAGTCTGGGCTTCCCTGCTTAGGCTGCTGCCCCCGCGACCCGACCTCGGAAAAGCGGAAGAAGATGGATGGATGGATGGATAACAAAAGTGAAATAAGAAAGTTTAAAGGTTAAATGTAATTTGGAAAAAGTTGCAATGTTGACTCAAAACATAATATTGAATCAAAATCAATGTTATTATGAATCATTGACCTATCCAAGGTTCCCATTACTTCACATCAAATATTACACTAAGAAAAATATTTTTGGTGGAAGATTTTGCAAATTTGGTCAATAAATAACCCAAAAATTTATATTTTGTTGTTTTCTTACTGTACCGAAAATGAACCGAACCGTGACCTCTAAACAGAGGTACGTACCGAACTGGAATTGTTGTGTACCGTTACACCCCTACTGAATAATCATATATTGTGTCTAACTGGGGCTGCTGAGATTACCCCCCTTATTACCCGCCTTCCTTCAGAAGCAGCCTCAGTGATGTAACCAGGGACCTCCCAAATAAATAGAGGAGCACGTGGGCTGGACCTTAGAGCGTAGGTTGGATCTATAACTAAGAGTACAGCCCAATACGTCTCTCCTCATTGAGGTGAATTAAACTCTGTCTCTGCATGATTCCTTGCTTCTTGTCTGTTTAATAGATGTCATCAGTGTTTGAACCTGACAGTGGGTGCGTCTTATATACCGCTGTGTGCTCTATAATCAGGAAAATACGGTGAATACAAATCAATGTGGAGTTGGCAGATTGGCCTCAGGTCAGACTGTATCCATGTTTGAGAAGAAATAGGATTTATTCATGACAGCAGGCCCTTTATTCTCTCTTGGCATCCTTCAAGTGAGGGTAAATAAGTGTCTGTATTTGGAAGTGCACAGTATGAATTCTCTTTAATGTTACTAGAGATGTGTGTGTGTGTGTGTGTGGGTGTGAGTGTGTGTGTGTGTGTGTGTGTTTGTGTGTGTTTAGACCATGAATAATGTAGAAGAATGAAGAGCGCGAGGACGAGCACGTTTGCAGCCAAACACAAGCAAGACATTTACTTGTGACAAATCTCCCTACTAATTACCCGGCTGGTAAAACCTGGAACTGGATTGGCTATTGGGTCGATAGTCAGGGCTTTTAGCTCGTCATGCGGACGACCCACGTTCGAGTCCTGGGCGGAATTACATATTGTTTACATATGCGTGCAATTGTATTGCTCAAACAAAACACTGGCATTTAAATGCGATAAATTCCAGACTATAAGACAATATTATTTTCCTACACTTTGCACCCTGCGGCTTATAAAACGGTGCAGCTGATTTATGGATTTTCTTTCGCTGATAGCAATAAAGCAGATATTATAGAGCAGACAATACTATTTTCCTACACTTTGCACCCTGCGGCTTATAAAACGGTGCAGCTAATTTATGGATTTTTCTTCGCTGACAGCAATAAAGCAGATACTATAAAGCAGACTATACTATTTTCCTACACTTTGCACCCTGCGGCTTATAAAACGGTGCAGCTGATTTATGGATTTTCCTTCGCTGACAGCAATAAAGCAGATACTATAAAGCAGACTATACTATTTTCCTACACTTTGCACCCTGCGGCTTATAAAACGGTGCAGCTGATTTATGGATTTTCCTTCGCTGACAGCAATAAAGCAGATACTATAAAGCAGACTATACTATTTTCCTACACTTTGCACCCTGCGGCTTATAAAACGGTGCAGCTGATTTATGGATTTTCCTTCGCTGATAGCAATAAAGCAGATACTATAGAGCAGACAATACTATTTTCCTACACTTTGCACCCTGCGGCTTATAAAACGGTGCAGCTAATTCATGGATTTTCCTTCGCTGATAGCAATAAAGCAGATACTACAAAGCAGACAATACTATTTTCCTACACTTTGCACCCTGCGGCTTATAAAACGGTGCAGCTAATTTATGGATTTTCCTTCGCTGATAGCAATAAAGCAGATACTATAGAGCAGACAATACTATTTTCCTACACTTTGCACCCTGCGGCTTATAAAACGGTGCAGCTAATTTATGGATTTTCCTTCGCTGACAGCAATAAAGCAGATACTATAAAGCAGACAATACTATTTTCCTACACTTTGCACCCTGCGGCTTATAAAACGGTGCAGCTAATTTATGGATTTTCCTTCGCTGACAGCAATAAAGCAGATACTATAAAGCAGACAATACTATTTTCCTACACGTTGCACCCTGCGGCTTATAAAACGGTGCAGCTAATTTATGGATTTTCCTTCGCTGATAGCAATAAAGCAGATACTATAAAGCAGACTATACTATTTTCCTACACTTTGCACCCTGCGGCTTATAAAACGGTGCAGCTAATTTATGGATTTTCCTTCGCTGATAGCAATAAAGCAGATACTATAGAGCAGACAATACTATTTTCCTACACTTTGCACCCTGCGGCTTATAAAACGGTGCAGCTAATTTATGGATTTTCCTTCGCTGATAGAAATAAAGCAGATAGTTTACAATAAATACATGCAAATACATTTAAAAAGCTGTGGGATTGTTTGTGATATGGCGCCATCTTTCGGACGAGTTCGCTCACTGCAAGTGCTGCTGGGTGAACGCCGACAAGAGTTTCCTGCTGTTTAAAGCTCTGAACCGGAAGTACAAGTACTGCTCTTTTTCTTAATGGTCCATAGCGTTTCTACTTGTATGTATTCTTTGTTCATCACCCCAAGCAACGTTTGTTTACTCACTAAAGCGTCCCACGTGTGATGTCTGTAGGATTGTTTTCATGCATATTTGTACGTGCTACCGTAACGAAATGAAGCTAGCGTTGTTAGCATTGGCTAACATGTTAAAACGTATACAAGTGTCTGTGTTAGCGTTATTAACTTACAATGGCATTCTTTTTGTAGTGTTTCAGTTCCACAAATTCCTCAGTAAATTCACCAAAACGTCAGCGTGGAGTTATTGAGTCTGTTTAGCTGATTGGAGAGCTAGCTTGCGCAGCTAGTGGGTCCATGACCAGGACTTCTGTTTTGTTTGAGCAGCCATTTTACTGCTGTGTTACAGACACCGTTTGGACAAAATTAAGGTATGTAAATAAAAATTTCTGTGTAAATAACTCCTTTCACAACATATATATCTGCGACCTATTGTCTGATGCGACTAATATGGAAAATATGTTTTTCTTCTAAAATTTTGTGGGTGTGGCCCTCTACAGTCCGATAAATTATCATTTATGTTTTTATCATTTTTCCCCAGAGTAAAAAAGCGTCAAAATGGCCCCGCACGCTAAGAGCTTTCAGTACGTGTCCCTGAGCCGTGGGCTTTTTAGTCTGGAAAATATGGTAATCTTCCACCAAATGGGAAAAAAAACACACACAAAAAACATGTTATTTTGGTGACTAACAGATACTACATTGCTTCATTTGGAAACTGAGTCTGTTTAGCTGATTGGAGAGCTAGCTTGCGCAGCTAGTGGGTCCATGACCAGGACTTCTGTTTTGTTTGATCAGCCGTTTTACTGCCCTGTTACAGACACAGTTTGGAAACAATAAAAGTATGTAAATAAACATTTACAGAATATTTCTGTGTAAATAACTCATTTCACAACGTATATATCTGCGACTTATAGTCCAGTGCAGCTTATATATGGAAAAATATAGGTGTGGCTTATATAGCGGTGCGCTGTATAGTCTGGATAATACAGTAAAGAGAACAAGAAGTCAAAACTGGAGAAAAAAGCCGTTATTGAAAGAGTAAAGAGTTGACATTTGGGTGAATAGACATGTTGCATTCGTATCCAAGTGATGCAAATGAGAGCAACACATTTCATATTGAAGATTTGCAGCATCAGTAGTGGTGTGGGAGGTAAAGTAACGTCTCACAAAGCTTGCATCAGAAACAGGGAGATGAAGGATTGCACGCAGACTGAAGGACAGATTTGTTGTCAGCAT
>NC_084742.1:60154156-60169156 GCF_033978785.1 Entelurus aequoreus | reverse complement strand
ACACTTTGTTAGAATATATAACAAATTGGACCAAGCGATGAGGTGGCGACTTGTCCAGGGTGTACCCCGCCTTCCGCCCGATTGTAGCTGAGATAGGCTCCAGCGCCCCCGCGACCCCAAAGGGAATAAGCAGTAGAAAATGGATGGATGGATGGATGGACCAAGCTATATTTCTAACAAAGACAAAGCATTATTTCTTCCAGATTTTCCAGAACAAAAATTTTAAAAGAAATTCAAATGACTTTGAAATAAGATTTAAATTTGATTCTACAGATTTTCTAGATTTGCCAGAATAATTTTTTTGAATTTTAATCATAATAAGTTTGAAGAAATATTTCACAAATATTCTTCGTCGAAAAAACAGAAGCTAAAATGAAGAATTAAATCAAAATGTATTTATTATTCTTTACAATAAAAAAAATAAATTTATTTGAACATTGATTTAAATGGTCGGGAAAGAAGAGGAAGGAATTTAAAAGGTAAAAAGGTATATGTGTTTAAAAATCCTAAAATAATTTTTAAGGTTGTATTTTTCTCTAAAATTGTTTTTCTGAAAGTTATAAGAAGCAAAGTAAAAAAAATAATGAATTGATTTAAACAAGTGAAGACCAAGTCTTTAAAATATTTTCTTGGATTTTCAAATTCTATTTGAGTTTTGTCTCTCCTAGAATTAAAAATTGTCGAGCAAAGCGAGACCAGCTTGCTAGTAAATAAATCAAATTTAAAAAATAGAGGCAGCTCACTGGTAAGTGCTGCTATTTGAGCTATTTTTAGAACAGGCCAGCGGGCTACTCATGTGGTCCTTACGGGCTACCTGGTGCCCGCGGGCACCGCGTTGGTGACCCCTGTTCTATGATAATATGACTTTTCTATGTTCTATGATAATATGACTTTCTATGTTCTATGATAATATGACTTTTCTATGTTCTATGATAATATGACTTTTCTATGTTCTATGATAATATGACTTTTCTATGTTCTATGATAATATGACTTTTCTATGTTCTATGATAATATGACTTTCCTCCCATTCATCTTTCTCTATAGGAAAAGCCCAAGACACGCCCACACATCACAGCATGTGACACAAGACACGCCCACACATCACACCATGTGACACAAGACACGCCCACACATCACACCATGTGAAACAAGACACGCCCACACATCACAGCATGTGACACAAGACACGCCCACACATCACACCATGTGAAACAAGACACGCCCACACATCACAGCATGTGACACAAGACACGCCCACACAACACACCATGTGACACAGGACACGCCCACACATCACACCATATGGCACAAGACACGCCCACACATCACACCATGTGACACAAGACACGCCCACACATCACAGCATGTGACACAGGACACGCCCACACATCACACCATATGGCACAAGACACGCCCACACATCACACCATGTGACACAGGACACGCCCACACATCACAGCATGTGACACAAGACACGCCCACACATCACACCATGTGAAACAAGACACGCCCACACATCACAGCATGTGACACAAGACACGCCCACACATCACAGCATGTGACACAAGACACGCCCACACAACACACCATGTGACACAGGACA
This sequence comes from Entelurus aequoreus, assembly GCF_033978785.1. Classification (NCBI taxonomy): domain Eukaryota; kingdom Metazoa; phylum Chordata; class Actinopteri; order Syngnathiformes; family Syngnathidae; genus Entelurus; species Entelurus aequoreus. Next base: position 60,167,550 of record NC_084742.1, on the reverse strand, counting down.
CGCCCACACATCACACCATATGGCACAAGACACGCCCACACATCACACCATGTGACACAAGACACGCCCACACATCACAGCATGTGACACAGGACACGCCCACACATCACACCATATGGCACAAGACACGCCCACACATCACACCATGTGACACAAGACACGCCCACACATCACAGCATGTGACACAGGACACGCCCACACATCACACCATGTGACACAAGACACGCCCACACATCACGGCATGTGACACAAGACACGCCCACACAACACACCATGTGACACAGGACACGCCCACACATCACACCATATGGCACAAGACACGCCCACACATCACACCATGTGACACAAGACACGCCCACACATCACAGCATGTGACACAGGACACGCCCACACATCACACCATGTGACACAAGACACGCCCACACATCACACATGTGACACAAGACACGCCCACACAACACACCATGTGACACAGGACACGCCCATACATCACACCATATGGCACAAGACACGCCCACACATCACACCATGTGACACAAGACACGCCCACACATCACATCATGTGACACAAGACACGCCCACACATCACACCATGTGACACTAGACACGCCCACACATCACAGCATGTGACACAAGACACGCCCACACATCACAGCATGTGACACAAGACACGCCCACACACCACACCATGTGACACAAGACACGTCCACACATCACACCATGTGACACAAGACACGCCCACACATCACAGCATGTGACACAAGACACGCCCACACATCACAGCATGTGACACAAGACACGCCCACACATCACAGCATGTGACACAAGACACGCCCACACATCACACCATGTGACACAAGACACGCCCACACATCACACCATGTGACACAAGACACGCCCACACATCACAGCATGTGACACAAGACACGCCCACACATCACACCATGTGACACAAGACACGCCCACACATCACAGCATGTGACACAAGACACGCCCACACATCACACCATGTGACACAAGACACGCCCACACATCACAGCATGTGACACAAGACACGCCCACACATTACAGCATGTGACACAAGACACGCCCACACATCACAGCATGTGACACAAGACACGCCCACACATCACACCATGTGACACAGGACACGCCCATACATCACACCATATGGCACAAGACACGCCCACACACCACACCATGTGACACAAGACACGCCCACACACCACACCATGTGACACAAGACACGTCCACACACCACACCATGTGACACAAGACACGTCCACACATAACACCATGTGACACAAGACACGCCCACACATCACAGCATGTGACACAAGACACGCCCACACATCACACCATGTGACACAAGACACGCCCACACATCACAGCATGTGACACAAGACACGCCCACACATCACACCATGTGACACAAGACACGCCCACACATCACACCATGTGACAAAAAGACACGTCCACACACCACACCATGTGACACAAGACACGCTCACACATCACAGCATGTGACACAAGACACGCCCACACATCACAGCATGTGACACAAGACACGCCCACACATCACACCATGTGACACAAGACACGCCCACACATCACAGCATGTGACACAAGACACGCCCACACATCACACCATGTGACACAAGAAACGCCCACAAGACACGCCCACACATCACACTATGTGACACAAGACACGCCCACACATCACACCATGTGACACAAGACACGCCCACACATCACACCATATGGCACAAGACACGCCCACACACCACACCATGTGACACAAGACACGTCCACACACCCACCTTGTGACACAAGACACGTCCACACATCACAGCATGTGACACAAGACACGCCCACACATCACAGCATGTGACACAAGACACGCCCACACATCACACCATGTGACACAAGACACGCCCACACATCACACCATGTGACACAAGACACGCCCACACATCACAGCATGTGACACAAGACACGCCCACACATCACACCATGTGACACAAGACACGCCCACACATCACAGCATGTGACACAAGACACGCCCACACATCACACCATGTGACACAAGATACGCCCACACATCACAGCATGTGACACAAGACACGCCCACACATCACAGCATGTGACACAAGACACGCCCACACAACACACCATGTGACAGGACACGCCCACACATCACACCATATGGCACAAGACACGCCCACACATCACACCATGTGACACAAGACACGCCCACACATCACAGCATGTGACACAAGACACGCCCACACATCACACCATGTGACACAAGACACGCCCACACAACACACCATGTGACACAGGACACGCCCATACATCACACCATATGGCACAAGACACGCCCACACATCACACCATGTGACACAAGACACGCCCACACATCACACCATGTGAAACAAGACACGCCCACAGCATGTGACACAAGATACGCCCACACATCACAGCATGTGACACAAGACACGCCCACACATCACAGCATGTGACACAAGACACGCCCACACAACACACCATGTGACACAGGACACGCCCACACATCACACCATATGGCACAAGACACGCCCACACATCACACCATGTAAAACAAGACACGCCCACACATCACAGCATGTGACACAGGACACGCCCACACATCACACCATGTGACACAAGACACGCCCACACATCACACCATATGGCACAAGACACGCCCACACATCACACCATGTGACACAAGACACGCCCACACATCACACCATGTGAAACAAGACACGCCCACACATCACACCATGTGACACAAGACACGCCCACACATCACACCATGTGACACAAGACACGCCCACAAAACACGCCCACACATCACACCATGTGACACAAGACACGCCCACACATCACACTATGTGGCACAAGACACGCCCCCACATCACACCATGTGACACAAGACACGCCCACACATCACACCATGTGACACAAGAAACGCCCACAAGACACGCCCACACATCACACTATGTGACACAAGACACGCCCACACATCACACCATGTGACACAAGACACGCCCATAAGACACGGCCACACATCGCACCATGTGACACAAGGCACGCCCACACATCACACAATGTGACACAAGACACGCCCACACATCACACCATGTGACACAAGACACGCCCACACATCACACCATGTGACACAAGACACGCCCACACATCACACCATGTGACACAAGACACGCCCACACATCACACCATGTGACACAAGACACGCCCACACATCACAGCATGTGACACAAGACACGCCCATACATCACACCATGTGACACAAGACACGCCCACACATCACACCATGTGACACAAGAAACGCCCACAAGACACGCCCACACATCACACCATGTGACACAAGACACGCCCACACATCGCACCATGTGACACAAGACACGCCCACACATCACACAATGTGACACAAGACACGCCCACACATCACACCATGTGACACAAGACACGCCCACACATCACACCATGTGACACAAGAAACGCCCACAAGACACGCCCACACATCACACTATGTGACACAAGACACGCCCACACATCACACCATGTGACACAAGACACGCCCACACATCGCACCATGTGACACAAGACACGCCCACACATCACACAATGTGACACAAGACACGCCCACATATCACACCATGTGACACAAGACACGCCCACACATCACACCATGTGACACAAGACACGCCCACACATCACACCATGTGACACAAGAAACGGCCACAAGACACGCCCACACATCACACTATGTGACACAAGACACGCCCACACATCACACCATGTGACACAAGACACGCCCACACATCACACAATGTGACACAAGACACGCCCACACATCACACCATGTGACACAAGACACGCCCACAAGACACGCCCACAAGAAAAAAAACAACGCTAGAACCATAAATAGTTACCCTCAACAAGTAAATAGTAAAAAAATTAAATAAAAACTAGAACAGCCTAATAGCTACATCTAGCACACATATATCTAAAAAAAAAGAGGCATTTTTAAAAAGAAGGGTTTTTAAGCCTTTTTTTTTAAAAACTTAAGACATTATCAAGTCAATTAAAAAATGACTTATATCTTCAATTCCGATGATGATTCCTGGTTATGTTAGTCCGGCAGAGCAGGTCTGCAAGAGAGCATAGGAGGAAGACCAGGACGTGGGCACGCGACACACAGATTGGTGAGCTGGTGTCTGAAAGATGTCTCGGGGTGCAGCCTCACAAGAAGAGCGCACAAGTGGAGCAGAAGAAAGTAGTTGGTGACTGGGAGTTGTGAACACGTGCGTGCAGACAAGCAGACGGGAACAGAGACTCGCACAGAACACGGCTGACAAAAACCGCCGGCGGGCTTCTTCCACTGAAATATTCAAGGTGGAATCTACAATGGATGAAAGCAGGGAGACCCTTCAAACTGCAACAGAAGGAGGCATTGAAGGCACTTTTTTAGTCTATCATTCACGATCCTTATGTAAGACAAGAAGACATGTTTCTGGGGTTTCACGCATTTGAAGTCGTAAAATATGGCAAGTAAGAGGTGGCTAAATGTTAGAATCATTATATATAAGTTGTCACACAACTCCTATTCTTAAAGGCCGTTGCTGTAGTTATTATCTATCTTTTCTTTTCGTGCAAAGGCACACAACTTGTTATCTTCCACTGCAAGTTAGGAGTTGCCTCGCCGCAGATGTTTCCGTCTTTCAGCATGCTAACAGTAACACGCCCACACATCTGAGTGTGCAGCTCCATGCGTTCTCCTCATGAGCAAAATTGAACTCTGTCTGTGCCTGATTCCTTGCTTCTTGTTCTGTTTAATAGATAGTTCGGTGCTTAAACCTGGCACTAACGAGTTCCGCCCATAAAGCCCTCTAAAAAACCTCCAAAAGTGCCAACAATACTCCACTGACATCTCAATATTAACCAAGTATTAGACATATTGTTATTATAAGCGCTGACGCAGACAAACTCATTTTAGCTGTGCCGTGATCACAGGGAGCTAACTAGCTTATGCTGCTATATTGACATACTGAGCTGCTGCATTGCCTCTGAGTTGGTGAAAGTTATTCTAGATTATAAACCATGCCGCTCACCTGGATAGTAGAATGTTGTGGACATAAACCCACAAGTTAGTCAACTTTGACATCCAACTTTGACCCGGAGATGACCAGAAAGAAATGAAAATAACCACTTTTTTTTTTATCCTTTGAGAGGATTATGATGAATTCTTAAACATCCTATCAGTCTGACTCCCAGTGAGAGCAGACATTGTACAGTAAGCGACTGTTTTGTTTGTATATCTTGTTTAGCACTTAGTAAACAATCATCTTCCTTATATTCAGGATCAGAAATAGAAGTTTCTGGATCATTATTTGTCCCAAAGTAGTCTTTGTTGTCTTTCATCAAGTCTGCCATGATTAGTAGTCCTCTTTTCGTCGTTGAAGGGAAAGTGAACGTTGTGAAATGAATATGTACGCTTAAGATGAGCAAAATAAATAAATATTACATATTACTACATGACATATATACTTACATCATGTATATATTACATGTTATTATGAATGTTACTACATGACATATATACTTACATCATGTATATATTACATGTTATTATGAATGTTACTACATGACATATATACTTACATCATGTATATATGACATGTTATTATGAATGTTACTACATGACATATATACTTACATCATGTATATATGACATGTTATTATGAATGTTACTACATGACATATATACTTACATCATGTATATATGACATGTTATTATGAATGTTACTACATGACATATATACTTACATCATGTATATATTACATGTTATTATGAATGTTACTACATGACATATATACTTACATCATGTATATATGACATGTTATTATGAATGTTACTACATGACATATATACTTACATCATGTATATATTACATGTTATTATGAATGTTACTACATGACATATATACTTACATCATGTATATATTACATGTTATTATGAATGTTACATGACATATATACTTACATCATGTATATATGACATGTTATTATGAATGTTACTACATGACATATATACTTACATCATGTATATATGACATGTTATTATGAATGTTACTACATGACATATATACTTACATCATATATACATTACATGTTACATCATATATACATTACATGTTATTATGAATGTTACTACATGACATATATACTTACATCATGTATATATGACATGTTATTATGAATGTTACTACATGACATATATACTTACATCATGTATATATTACATGTTATTATGAATGTTACTACATGACATATATACTTACATCATATATACATTACATGTTATTATGAATGTTACTACATGACATATATACTTACATCATGTATATATTACATGTTATTATGAATGTTACTACATGACATATATACTTACATCATGTATATATGACATGTTATTATGAATGTTACTACATGACATATATACTTACATCATGTATATATTACATGTTATTATGAATGTTACTACATGACATATATACTTACATCATGTATATATTACATGTTATTATGAATGTTACTACATGACATATATACTTACAACATGTATATATGACATGTTATTATGAATGTTACTACATGACATATATACTTACATCATGTATATATTACATGTTATTATGAATGTTACTACATGACATGTATACTTACATCATGTATATATGACATGTTATTATGAATGTTACTACATGACATATATACTTACATCATGTATATACGACATGTTATTATGAATGTTACTACATGACATATATACTTACATCATGTATATATTACATGTTATTATGAATGTTACTACATGACATATATACTTACATCATGTATATATTACATGTTATTATGAATGTTACTACATGACATGTATACTTACATCATGTATATATGACATGTTATTATGAATGTTACTACATGACAAATATACTTACATCATGTATATATTGCATGTTATTATGAATGTTACTACATGACATGTATACTTACATCATGTATATATGACATGTTATTATGAATGTTACTACATGACATGTATACTTACATCATGTATATATGACATGTTATTATGAATGTTACTACATTACATGTATACTTACATCATGTATATATTACATGTTATTATGAATGTTACTACATGACATATATACTTACATCATGTATATATTACATGTTATTATGAATGTTACTACATGACATATATACTTACATCATGTATATATTACATGTTATTATGAATGTTACTACATGACATGTATACTTACATCATGTATATATGACATGTTATTATGAATGTTACTACATGACATATATACTTACATCATGTATATATTACATGTTATTATGAATGTTACTACATGACATGTATACTTACATCATGTATATATGACATGTTATTATGAATGTTACTACATGACATATATACTTACATCATGTATATATTACATGTTATTATGAATGTTACTACATGACATATATACTTACATCATATATACATTACATGCTATTATGAATGTTACTACATGACATATATACTTACATCATGTATATATTACAAGTTATTATGAATGTTACTACATGACATATATACTTACATCATGTACATATTACATGTTATTATGAATGTTACTACATGACATATATACTTACATCATGTACATATTACATGTTATTATGAATGTTACTACATGACATATATACTTACATCATGTATATATTACATGTTATTATGAATGTTACTACATGACGTATATACTTACATCATGTATATATTACATGTTATTATGAATGTTACTACATTACATGTATACTTACATCATGTATATATTACATGTTATTATGAATGTTACTACATGACATGTATACTTACATCATGTATATATGACATGTTATTATGAATGTTACTACATGACATACATACTTACATCATGTATATATTACATGTTATTATGAATGTTACTACATGACATATATACTTACATCATGTATATATTACATGTTATTATGAATGTTACTACATGACATATATACTTACATCATGTATATATTACATGTTATTATGAATGTTACTACATGACATATATACTTACATCATGTATACATTACATGTTATTATGAATGTTACTACATGACATATATACTTACATCATGTATATATGACATGTTATTATGAATGTTACTACATGACATGTATACTTACATCATGTATATATGACATGTTATTATGAATGTTACTACATGACATATATACTTACATCATATATACATTACATGTTATTATGAATGTTACTACATGACATATATACTTACATCATGTATATATGACATATTATTATGAATGTTACTACATGACATATATACTTACATCATGTATATATGACATATTATTATGAATGTTACTACATGACATATATACTTACATCGTGTATATATTACATGTTATTATGAATGTTACTACATGACATATATACTTACATCATGTATATATGACATGTTATTATGAATGTTACTACATGACATATATACTTACAAAGTGTTTATAAAACCTTGATGTAGGTTTTTTAGAGTGCTTTATTGGCGGAATAGAGCGATACCGTTACCTCTGTTGTTAGCTGACTTTTGCTAGCATTTGTTCTACGAATTAGAATACATAAACAAAGAAAAACGTATGTGTTCCTGTCTTGAAAGATAGGCAAAATGTAAAACAAAAAAGTGCAGTTGCCATTTAATGCATACAAACACATAAGCCAACTAAGATTAAATGTTGAAGATATTCAACTACATCATGAAGAGGGCCACATTTTCAAGAGATCAAAGTCTCAGGGGCCGAACATCAGAATGTGGATGTTTTGTCAGGAAGTGCCTCTGCAGATTACATTCCTTTGAGAATGTGTTTACTTATTTACAAAAGTAAAAACACATTGACTTTCACACTGTTCTGCCCTCGCTACTTGTTGCCAGCGTGTGCAGATAGTTAACAAGTTTAGTTGAAGATTGATGTTGCTTCTTTTCAATTATTTTTTTTCCTCAGTTTTATTCCTTCATATATCGATTGAAGTTTGTAAGACTGGAAATATAAACATTACTAAAGTATAACTGTTAGAATAATTGTTTGTAAGTTATCACAAAAAACTTTGTGTTGAAATGCGTTCCAGGCAAAAGGACAGGGGCTGTCTTTGAAATCTACCAAGAGTAAGACTCGTAAAACTCCACTGTGTAGGGGGGGGGGGCAAGATGGTGTTCCTGTGTTCTTTCATGTATGGTAATCAACAGAAGGATGTTGTTCTGGCCCAAGGACTTCAAAGCGGAGAGAACCAAGGATCTGCCCAATTTCCAGACAAACTCTTTTTGAAGTATTTTACGAACTCTTTTTTAACTATTTTACGACCTCTTCTTTTGAACTGTTCGGTAACTAAAGGCAACGCTGTTTACGACCCACTTCCCTATGGAAGCAGCTGTGGTCAGGTGGGGGGAGAAAGTCAAATAAAGAAGGATGGAGTGCAATCTTTGGACAGAGCGTGCTGGAGATTGTAGAAGGATACCATGTCCGTGCGACTCTCCTCAATATATTGAGTCCAAATTGAATTCTGTCTCTGTTTAATTCTTTGCCTCTTGTCTTGTTTAATAGATGTCATCAGTGTTTGAACCTGACAATAACGTGTGTTACATGATTGAAATAGAAGGTTTGGTGTCAATACACACAGCAAACATTGCACACATGCAACAATACTAACATTCTTTGCTGTCCAGTCGTTGCTAAAAGTAACATTTTCGTGATTTATTTCCATTTTTTTCAGGGTGGATAGTGCCATCTTCTTCTACTCACCCCACTGCTGCTTCACATATGCCTTGTGTTGCCCCCTGCAGGGTGGCGGGAGTACTGCACACATTAACCAACCCCAGTTTGAATGGTTTCACCAAGCCTATTCGGGTGATGTTCGGTGGGCCAAATGAAAAGCTTTGGCGGGCCTGATGAGGTCCAGGGGCCGCCAGATGAACAGGTAGCGTCTAAATCAAATAGAATGAAACCTACCACTGTGTTCCTAGCAATCAACTTTAGAGCTAAATATCAAGCAGGCACACACTGAGCCAGAAATATGCAGTCATTATTCAGCGTTTACCACAATCGGGAGCTTTGCACTGAAGTGGAAAGAGCGTGAAGGCAGACGCGTAACGAGGGCTTTCAAACACTTCCAGCAGCTTGCATTTAGAACGAAGTCGACGGTGCAAAGTGGAGCGCTTGCAGTCTGCAGCTGCCAACGCTGGTCCCAGGTCAGCTGGTCACATTGCATCAGTACGCCTACACTCCAATGTGGGGAGGGGGAAACTGTTCTCAGCACGTTAAACACATCTGACCCAAATCTGATGCAAACCTGCACCCGCTTTCAGCCAAATAGTCTGGCCAGTCTGGGTGGGCGGGGGGGTGGGGGGGTCCTCGGAAAGGCAGACCGGGAACGCAATAGACCAGACCTGGGCATTCTGCATCCGGCCCTTTGTGCGTCCCTGTCCGGCCCGCGTGAGGCCAATTATAAATTACAAAATAAATTTTAAAAAAGTATCTATGTCGAGTGTGCAATACAACTCTGCTGCTTTTATTTTGAAAATCGTTATTTGTATTACTTCCGTGTGGACGTATGCGTGTGCGTGATTGTGAGTGAATGTGAGCAGCTGCAATCACAAATGACAAAATAAAGTTGAAAAAACATCTATGTCGTGCGCGCAATACAACTGTGCTGCCTTTATTTTGAAAAGTATTATTTATGGGCGTGTGTCCGTGTGCAACCTGCGAGTGAAGGTGCACATGCAGCGACAAGTGATGCACGGTTTACACCCGAGACGCTAAAAAGAGAAAAGTTGATGAGGAATGGCGTGTTTCCAACAAGACATGGACTGCCAAGCAACGTTCCCTCTAAGGTGCGCGCCTGCGCGATTGCGCACTGCTCAAGCGTCCGCTGCGCGCAGCAAATATATGCCGCGCACCAAATCAAATTCCATCTGAATTCTAAACAAAATAAACATATTTATTCTATGTAATTTTGCAATGCAACTTTGAGTGACAGTGACAACAAGCGGCCCCAACGGTGTTCGTCAACACCGTTCAATTGAACACCGTTCAATTATTGTAACGTCTATCGAGATGCTTCGAGGACAGGAATTATATCCATCACTTTATTGAGCAAAACTGTTTATATTCGGACATAACCACACCAAAAACATGAGTTTTCACACTTCTATCTCGAAAAACTAGTCATTTTCTGCCGTACAAACCAGGCCAAAACCAACTTGCCATCTGTCACCAACACGCATAGCACTAAACCACTGGTGCGTTTATGGCCACACAAAAAGTCGGACAACTCAAACACCACACAAAGTTACACTATGACTCCTCAGTCATACGTGTGCTTATTTTACTGTCATTTATTATTAATGTTAATTTATTTATATTAGTCATGGAATGCTGTTACACACACTATGTTGAAGTATTACTATTATTATTAATTATTATTATTATTATTATTATTTATCTTACGGTATATATCAAAAATAATATTGAGCAAAATTTAATTGAAATATTGTCGATGTGGCCCTCCAGCAGTGCTCGGGTTGCTCATGCGGCCCCCGGTAAAAATTAATTGCCCACCCCTGCAATAGATGGACTGGAGAGCTACTTTATATATATAGTCAAGGTTTCTGTTGTTCATCCGTTAATACCAATACCATAACAATGCAATCCAATTCCAAAAGCAAAGCCGATCCAGCAACACTCAGAAGTGCAATAAACAGAGCAATTGAGAGGAGACACAAACACCACACAGAACAAACCAAAAGTAGTGAAACAAAAATGAATATTATCAACAACAGTATCAATATTAGTTACAATTTCAACATAGCAGTGATTAAAAATCCCTCATTGACATTATCATTAGACATTTATAAAAAAAGAACAATAGTGTAACAGTGGCTTACACTTGCATCGAATCTCATAAGCTTGACAACACACTGTGTCCAATATTTGCACAAAGACAAAATAAGTCATATTTTTAAGGCTGAAACGACGCGTCGACGTAGTCGACGTCATCGGTTACGTAAATACGTCGACGCCGTTTTTGTGCGTCGACGCGTCGCATATTTACGTCACACTACCGTCATGGCGAAGCGCAAAGCAGACGATCAAAGCAGACGATGCGAGCGGTGCGAGCGAGGGGGAAAAATCACGCCAAAAGTCGTCAAAAGTGTGGAAGTATTTCAATACATAGCCTAATAATGATGTTGTATGCACACTGTGTCGAGCGTGAATGGCCTATCATAGCAGCACAACGGCTATGAACGAACATTTGAAAAGAAAACCATCAACCATCAACTAGTCAATCGTCCGCGCGAGCATACGTTGTCATCATTACACAAAAACATGAATGTGTCATTTGTATCTGCTAGGGGTGTAACGGTACGTGTTTTGTATTGAACCGTTTCGGTACGGGGCTTTCGGTTCGGTAGGGGGGTGTACCGAACGAGTTTCTAAGCTAAAGCTAACTTTAGCTGCTAAAGTGTTAACAAGCTGCTTCGCTCCTGCCTCTGTCTCAGCACGCAGCATTGTCCCACCCACACAACCATCTGATTGGTACACACGAAGCATTATCAGCCAATCAGCAGTGCGTATTCAGAGCGCATGTAGTCAGCGCTTCAGCGTGGAGCAGATAGGTGTTTAGCAGGTGAGCATCAGGCAGCGGACTCTCCCCAAATGATAATAAACACCTCCCAGTAAACTACTAGTAACATCACCTTCTAGAAACTTAAACTGCAGCTCAGCTCACTCGCAGTCCTGGCTTGAGGTGAAGGCTAATTACCTCTCAGTTCCAGCCACATCGACCCCTTCTGAGCGCCTATTTTCAGCTGCTGGGAATATTGTAAACAAGAAAAGAACCAGAGCATGTAGACATGCTAACCTTTCTTCATTACAACTGTTAGTCACTCACTGGAATGAGTAGAATTGGTTATTGTGTACTGTGTTGGACTGGATGTTTATTTTGCACATTTTAAAAGCAATACTTAATGTTTACAGTGCTCCAGAATATTTAGATTGGCACTTTTTTGTATTGGATGTTTATCTTTATTTTTGCACATTTTAGCAAATAAGCAATACTTTCACTTTTGTTGAAATGTTTACACTGTTGTTACAGAATATTTCGTTTTACACTTTTTTGTATTGGATGTTTATCTTTATTTTTGCACATTTTAAAGCAAGATAAGCAATACTTTTACTTTTGAAATGCTTATACTATTGC
>NC_084742.1:60101656-60151656 GCF_033978785.1 Entelurus aequoreus | reverse complement strand
ATATATATATATATATATATATATATATATATTAGGGGTGTAACGGTACGTGTATTTGTATTGAACCGTTTTGGTACGGGGGTGTCGGTTCAGTTCGGAGGTGTACCGAACAAGTTTCCACGCGGACATATTAAGTAGCGTACCGCACGTTGTGTAAACAATGCACACCGAGGCACAACACACGGCATGTAAAAGCCAGAGCTGGAACACCCTCCTGTCTCGTTAAGACCTCCCGTTCGGGAACACTTCGGTGCGATACAACAATGGAGGACGGAGGTTTGCCGACATTGTTCAGCATCAGCAGGTATGCTTCTGACAACACGTCAAACATGCTAACCCATTTGAAGCGTCACCACCGCATTCAAGCAGCCTCTCCTCGGCGAGTCAGGCAGGGCTAAAGCAATAACAAATGTTTTTATAGCTGCAGATTTAAGTCCATATTGCATTAAAAACTAGATTTTGAGCCACTTCTATGGTGGAAGAACAATGAGCCCATATATCCTCTTACTGCCAAGTTAGCCAGGCTGGGGGTGGAAAAGAAAAGTTAATCTGAGGCTGAGTTGACTTGAAACTGTTTAATGTTGCACTTTTTATATGTAGAAGAAAAGTTTTGTCATTTTATTTAATCTGAGCAACAACTTGAGGCAGTTTAATGTTGATTAACGTGGAACCCGACTTAAACAAGTTGAAAAACTTATTGGGGTTTTACCATTTAGTGGTCAATTGTACGGAATATGTACTGTACTGTGCAATCAACTAATAAAAGTCTCAATCAATCAATCAAAAAAAGCACTTTATATGTAGAAAGGTTTTGTTAAGAAACCATTCTGAGCCTTATCTTATTTAGTTTTTATTTGATATATGTTGACCACATGAACCCTGGCAATGGACCCTGTGTGTATATGTATGTTATGCCATTGTTTACACATTTGGTAAATAAATAACCAAAACATTTATATTTTGTTGTTTTCTTACTCTACCGAAAATGAACCGAACCGTGTCCGCCAGAGGTGGGACCAAGTCCTTGCTTTGCAAGTCACAAGTAAGTCTCAAGTCTTTGCCCTCAAGTCTCGAGTCAAGTCCAGAGTCAAGACAGGCAAGTCCCGAGTCAAGTCCAAAGTCAAGACTAGAAAGTCTCAAGTCAAGTCCCAAGTCCTGCATTTTGAGTTTCGAGTCCTTTCAAGTCCTTTTAACCACAGACTAATATTTTTACACAGATTGTGTATGCTTTTAAAACGCTGTATTTATTTATTAAAACAAGTGCATTTGAAATTGCAGGAAAAAAAATGGTGCTGACATTGCAATTCATAATAGCACCATTAACCAGTCATTTTAATAGTTTAAACAATTTTAAACATTTAACTCATTCCTTTACAGAATAAACACATTTGCAAAAACAAACATTAACATACTATTGGTTGTATTTTATGAAAATAACATTACCACAAAGTTGAGAAGGAGCAAAGATCTTCAATATTTGTATGTGAGAATCACAAAGAAATCTTCTGGGGGAGGATGACGCCCCTACAGGGGTTTGGTTTACAAACTTTCAGCCCCACCTAAAACAAAATTCACCAGCCGCCACTGATTATGATGCATTCTCATTTTAGGCAAAGTATAAGACAATACTTTCTTAACAGTATAATTGTAACCAGGAATAAGTCTTCAAGTAACAATATTCAAATACTAACATTGTTGGGTAAGACAGCATTTGGTTTTATTCTGAATCCAGTGAAACAGATTGGTGGTTTTAGCTGATATAAAGACTTTCAGGTGTTTATATATGTTTAAGTATTTGGCAGACGCTTTTATCCAAAGCGACATACATAAAAAAACAGATATAAAACAATCACTGTAAACATTATCATTTAAGGGAAGAATGTAATACAAAATATCAATACAAAGTGTCAAGACAGAATAAACTCTCTGCTGCTGCAGCAACAGAGTTACAGTCTATAGGTCCCTAAGATATATAGATATCTAATGTATTCATACATTGTTTATGTAGGATATACGCATGTATATATAATCTAATCATATTGTTTCTTCAACTTAAAAATAGCTGACCGTTTTTTTCCCTCTTCTCTGGGATTATATTCCCAGTTTTGATCTCGGACGTCTGGTCATTTATAGCGTATAAGAATATTATATTACTGTTAAGCAAACTATGAATAATAAAACATGTGTCCGTTATCATAGCTACACGTATGACAAAAAAACGCTTGAAAATCAGTGGTATTCAGTGAGGTAAAATGAATTAAATTTGCTGACAGTTCATTGCTCCTGACAAATGAATTGCACTGAGTGGAGCGGATCACCACTCCAAGATGGCGGCTCCGCGTCTCGTCTGCGCCAGTAGGCAGTAGCGCTCGATGCTGCGTCTACTTATAAGATGTCTATGGTTATAACGTTAGCAGTGAGTTTACAGCCTCACTGATTTAACTACACAGCAAATAAAAGTCATGTTACTTAGCCAATAAACGTTAGCTTACATTCAAAACTTACCCTTCTTTGTGCAACTTCAAATGTCGAACGAAGTTGGAAGTTGTTGCGTCTCCGCACACACGCTGATAGACACAGACGTATAAAATGAAAGCTATGGAGCGCTCCCAAATAACTTTTTAAGGTTTGGGTTTTGGGGAAAGTAGCAAGTCATGTCAAGTCAAAAGGCTCAAGTCCAAGTGAAGTCACAAGTCATTGATGTTAAAGTCTAAGTCGAGTTGCAAGTCTCTTTACATTTTGTCAAGTCGAGTCTAAAGTCATCAAATTCATGACTCGAGTCTGACTCGAGTCCAAGTCATGTGACTCGAGTCCACACCTCTGGTGTCCGCTAAACCGAGGTACGTATCGAACCGACATTTTTGTGTACCGTTACACCCCTAATATATATATATATATATATATATATATATATATATATATATATATATATATATATACGTAGATCGACCGGTTAAATGAGAGCTTTGCCTTTCGGTTCAGCTCCTTCACTACGACGGATCGATGCAGCGTCCGCATTACTAAAGACGCCACACCTGTCGATCTCACCATCCACTCTCCCCCACTCGTGAACAAGACTCCGAGGTACTTGAATTTCTCCACTTGGGGCAAGATCTCCCCAACCCTTTAGATGGCGCTTCTCACCCTATCTCTAAGGGAGAGCCCCGCCACCGAGAAAACTCCTTTGGGCTGCTTGTGTCCTTTTGGTCATAACCCAAAGCTCATGACTTATTAAGCTCTGGCTTATTAGTGATTCCCAGAGCCCAAAAAAAAGTCTGCGGGCTATAGAGCGTTTTCTATTCGGGCTCCAGTACTATGGAATGCCCTCCCGGTAAAAGTTAGAGATGCTACCTCAGTAGAAGCATTTAAGTCCCATCTTAAAACTCATTTGTATACTCTAGCCTTTAAATAGACCCCCCTTTTTAGACCAGTTGATCTGCCGTTTTCTTTTCTCCTTTGCCCCCTCGCCGGGTTATTCCGGTTCCGGTGACCATGGATGAGATGCTAGCTGTCCAGAGTTGGGAGCCGGGGTGGACCGCTCGCCTGTGCATCGGTTGGGGACGTCTCTGCGCTACTGACCTGTCTCCGCTCGGGATGGTCTCCTGCTGGCCCCACTATGGACTGGACTCTCACTGTTATGTGGATCCACTAGGGCAGGGGTCGGCAACCCAAAATGTTGAAAGAGCCATATTGGACCAAAAATACAAAAACAAATCTGTCTGGAGCCGCAAAAAATTAAAAGCCATATTACATGTGTCATGAGATATAAATGTAATTAAGAGGACTTAAAGGAAACTAAATGACCTCAAATATAGCTACAAATGAGGCATATGCAATATGTACATATAGCTAGCCTAAATAGCATGTTAGCATCGATTAGCTTGCAGTCACGCAGTGACCCAATATGTCTGATTAGCACTCCACACAAGTCAATAACATCAACAAAACTCACCTTTGTGCACTCATGCCCAACGTTAAAAGTGTGGTGGACAAAATGAGATAGAAAAAGTGGCATAAAACACGTCCTAGAAAGTCGGAGAAAGTTATACATGGAAACAAACTATACGGCGAGTTCAAGGACCGCCAAAATTAGTAGGACAAAACGGCGCTCGCCAAATACTCGAATCAGTGAAGCATGTTTAATATAAACAGTGTGCTTTATAACAATTAGCGAGGTTTATGTCATGTTTGTCCTCCCACAGAAAACATTCTGAAACAAAAAAATTGATTTTTTTCCCCTCATCTTTTTCCATTCTTCATACATTTTTGAAAAATCTCCAGAGAGCCACTAGGGCGGCGCTAAAGAGCCGCATGCGGCTCTAGAGCCGCGGGTTGCCGACCCCCGCACTAGGGACTGTACTTAGAGGGGGGGGGGTTACCCACATATGCGGTCCCCTCCAAGGTTTCTCATAGTCATTCACATCGACGTCCCTTGTGTGGGCTCTGTGCCGAGGATGTCGTTGTGGCTTGTGCAGCCCTTTGAGACTTTTGTGATTTAGGGCTATATAAATAAACATTGATTGATTGATTGATTGATTGATGACCATAGGTGAGGATGGGAACGTAGATCGACTGGTAAATTGAGAGCTTTGCCTTCCGGTTCAGCTCCTTCTTCACTACTACGGATCGATACAGGGTCACTGCGGACGGCGCACCGATCCGCCTGTCGATCTCACCATCCACTCTATACCCTCACTCCTGAACAAGAACCTGAGGTACATGAACTCTTCCACTTGGGGCAAGATCTCCTCCCCAACCCGTATATGGCACTCCACCCTATTCCTGGCGAGAACCATGGACTCGGACTCGGAGGTGCCGATTCTCATCCCAGTCGCTTCACACTCGGCTGCGACACGACCCAGTGAGAGCCGAAGATCCTGGCCAGATGAAGAAATGGAAATACCACAAATGTAAAACTGCAGCAGCCCCCAAGACCTGACCCAACCAACGCTGAACCAGAACCACTTCTGAGATAGCAAAGGACTCCAAGACGAAGACGATTAATGCAATTTGTTCACGTCCACCCACGCAACAGTGAGAGGTCACATGATCAGCGTAGTCTGATTGCAGTCTGATAACAGCAGAATAGTTCCTTCAACGTGCTTGTTAGTCAAATGTGCAACAGCAAGGAAAACACAGAATGTTTCCCTGCACAGTCCTGCAGGGAACGCCAGTTAACTCTCAAAGTAATCACATGTGAACAAAGCCCGGGGAGCTGTCCTACGACACACTTCACCTCTCCTTCCAGTTCCGCCGAGGCAGTGGGGGGGATTTGCCCGAATATGCATTTCCGAGATCAACGAGCATTTTGTGTGATTGAGCGGGAGAAGAGTTTTGAAGCTCGCATCGCCGGCGGCTGTGAGTCTTTTAGAGCAAGAGGCGGAACGAAGGTAAAGCGAGAGGTCTTTTCCAGCTGTACAGACTTAGCACAAATATCAACATGCGTTTGTTATATACGAACCCCGTTTCCATATGAGTTGGGAAATGGTGTTAGATGTAAATATAAACGGAATACAATGATTTGCAAATCCTTTTCAACCCATATTCAGTTGAATGCACTACAAAGACAACAATATTTGATGTTCAAACTCATAAACTTTATTTTTTTTGTTGCAAATAATCATTAACTTGGAATTTCATGGCTGCAACACGTGCCAAAGAAGTTGGGAAAGGTGGCAATAAATACTGATAAAGTTGAGGAATGCTCATCAAACACTTATTTGGAACATCCCACAGGTGAACAGGCAAATTGGGAACAGGTGGGTGCCATGATTGGGTATAAAAGTAGATTCCGTGACATGCTCAGTCATTCACAAACAAGGATGGGGCGAGGGTCACCACGTTGTCAACAAATGCCTGAGCAAATTGTTGAACAGTTTAAGAAAAACCTTTCTCAAGCAGCTATTGCAAGGAATTTAGGGATTTCACCATCTACGCTCCGTAATATCATCAAAGGGTTCAGAGAATCTGGAGAAATCACTGCACGTAAGCAGCTAAGCCCGTGACCTTCCATCCCTCAGGCTGTACTGCATCAACAAGCCACATCAGTGTGTAAAGGATATCACCACATGGGCTCAGGAACACTTCAGAAACCCACTGTCAGGAACTACAGTTGGTCGCTACATCTGTAAGTGCAAGTTAAAACTCTCCTATGCAAGGCGAAAACCGTTTATCAACAACACCCAGAAACGCCGTCGGCTTCGCTGGGCCTGAGCTCATCTGAGATGGACTGATACAAAGTGGAAAAGTGTTCTGGGGTCTGACGAGTCCACATTTCAAATTGTTTTTGGAAACTGTGGACGTCGGAAAGAGGAAAAGACCCATCCGGATTGTTATAGGCGCAAAGTGTAAAAGGCAGCATGTGTGATGGTATGGGGGTGTATTAGTGGCCAAGACATGGGTAACTTACACATCTGTGAAGGCACCATTAATGCTGAAAGGTACATACAGCTTTTGGAGCAACATATGTTGCCATCCAAGCAACGTTACCATGGACGCCCCTGCTTATTTCAGCAAGACAATGCCAAGCCACGTGTTACATCAACGTGGCTTCATAGTAAAAGAGTGCGGGTACTAGACTGGCCTGCCTGTAGTCCAGACCTGTCTCCCATTGAAAATGTGTGGCGCATTATGAAGCCTAAAATAGCACAAGGGAGACCCCCGGACTGTTGAACAACTTAAGCTGTACATCAAGCAAGAATGGGAAATAATTCCACTTCAAAAATGTGTCTCCTCAGTTCCCAAACCTTTACTGAGTGTTGTTAAAAGGAAAGGCCATGTAACACAGTGGTGAACATGCCCTTTCCCAACTACTTTGGCACGTGTTGCAGCCATGAAATTCTAAGTTCATTATTATTTGCAAAAAAAAAATCAAGTTTATGAGTTTGAACATCAAATATGTTGTCATAGTAGTGCATTCAACTGAATATGGCTTGAAAGGGATTTGCAAATATGAGAAGTGATGAGTATCGACTCCCACCCGTCCAACGGGGCATCGATTGACGTCAAATCAAACAGTGCCACGTTACCGTACCTGGGTTGCAGACTCAGCCGCCGGCTAGAGACACCGTTTTAAATTAAAATGATGTAAAATCCGTGATGCACTTTGATAAAACTCAAAGACTGACCAACGCTAGTTTGCTAGCTTAAATGCTAACTTAAAAACAACAGACATTAACCTTTTTCACCATTCAGAAAGGACATACCTCACTCTAAACGTCTATAAACACATGGTGTCTGAGCAAGTAACAGATTTTATTGTGTACATTGATCTCTTTGAACAGAGTGACGGCTCAGATAATTACGAGACGGAGGTGGGTTGGCGGTGCGTTCAAGGGCCGCTGAAAAGAGTGAGACAACTAAAGAGAAAAACGCCCGCCAGGAATAATAATCAATACCCGCTGGATTAAATATGTTCTTTGTTTTCTCAAACTGGAAGAGTTTAGGTTGACGTTGAATGGTTCTACAATGTTTCAAGAACTATGGGGTGACTTTGTGAGATATGTAGGAGAGACTGATCTTCAAATTAATCCCGATTGAAACATAATTGAAATGAAGGTGGTTGATGAGCCTTTTGTGTGCTTGCTGGTTGTTGTATACCTCTAGGGCAGACCTGGGCATTCTGCGGCCCGCGGGCCACATCCGGCCCTTTGTGCGTCCCTGTCCGGCCCGCGTGAGGCCAATCATAAATTACACAATACATTTAAAAAAGTATCTATGTCGAGTGTGCAATACAACGGTGCTGCTTTTGTTTTGAAAAGCGTTATTTGTATTACTCCCGTGTGGACGTATGCTCGTGCGCGATTGTGAACAGCGGCAATCACAAATTACAAAATAAAGTTTAAAAAACATCTAATGCCGTGCGTGCAATACAACTGTGCTGCTTTTATTTTGAAAAGTGTTATTTATGGGCGTATGTCCGGGTGTAACCTGTGAGTGAAGGTGCACAGCGACAAGTGATGAGACGCTAAAAAGAGAAAAGTTGATGAGGAATGGCGTGTGTCCAACAAGACATGGACTGCCAGGTATTTCTTTACAGAAATTAAAGGTAAAGCCGTGTGCTTAATTTGTGGTACACAGGTTGTTGTGTTTAAAGAATATCATTTGAATCGCCACTACACGACCAAGCACGAGGGAAAATACCGGAATCTGTCTGATGAAGCGCGCGCAAGGGAGGCTGATGCGTTGATGGTAAAACTGCAAACCCAACAAGGACTTTTTGCCAAATGTCACACCCCCAGAGATGCAGCCGTCAGGACAAGTTTCGTCATTTCTCACAAAATCGCCAGAAAAAGTACGGCGTTTTCTGACGGAGAGTTTATTAAGGAGTGCTTATTGGACTCTGTTGCGCTGACACGCCCGGAGAAGAGGGGCGCATTTGAGAACGTGTCACTCTCCCGACGCACTGTAACGAGGCGGGTTGAGACCATCGCTGGAAACTTGGAGCTTCAGCTGAAGAACAGAACGGCCGACTTTGACTGTTTTTCGCTGGCTTTGGATGAGAGCTGCGATGTACGTGACACCGCCCAGCTGCTCATCTTCTTACGTGGGATAACTGCAGACTTTCAAATCACGGAGGAGCTGGCAGCCATGCAGTCAATTAAAGAGACAACCACATAGGTAAATGCGTGTTTGGACACGTTAGGACTGAAATGGGACAAGCTGGCAGGTGTGACAACTGATGGTTGTCCAAATCTGACGGGGAAAAATGTTGGACTTTTAAAGAGGATGCAGGATAAAGTGACAGAAATGGACATTTTTGCATTGTATTATACATCAGGAAGTGTTGTGTAAGACAGTGTTAAAAATAAAAGCATCAAAAGCAATTTGCTTTTGTATAAAGTTAGGTTAAATGAAATTATTATTATTATTATTTATGTTACGGTATATCAAAAATAATTTGAGCAAAATTTAATTGAAATATTGTCGGTGTGGCCCTCCAGCAGTGCTCGGGTTGCTCATGCGGCCCCCTGTAAAAATTAATTGTCCAGTCAGGAATGCATATGTCTGTGGTTCCTTTTTTTATTTTTTTGTTTGTTCTAGTTTATTTCATCGTTTTATTTGTATTTATTTATTTTCTTATTTTCGTCTGTTTTGTTTTTATTTGTTGGAAGGAAAACAGTTCATGTATTTTTTTTTGGCTATTCCTGTCAACTGTATGTGTCTAAAACCCAATAAACAATTGTTTTTTTTTTGTTTTTTTTAAAGTAAATATTAACATTATATTTTATTTGCAATGCATTTTTCATTTGAATAAATCAAAAAGGCCTAAAGTACAAACCAATACAAATTTAGCCGTTGAAACAGATCAAATACTAAGATTGAAACGCTATCAGTAAAGCCAAATAGTTTGAGTTTCTAACAGTGTCTATTTATTTTAGTGATTTAAAAAAAAATATAAAGATTTCCGTGTAAGTACTTTTTCAGCACATTCAAAAAACATTTAAAGGCCTACTGAAATGAATTTTTTTTATTTAAACGGGGATAGCAGACCTATTCTATGTGTCATACTTGATCATTTCGCGATATTGCCATATTTTTGCTGAAAGGATTTAGTATAGAACAACGACGATAAAGATCGCAACTTTTGGTATCTGATAAAAAAAAAAAGGCTTGCCCCTACCGGAAGTAGCGTGACGTAGTCAGTTGAACATATACGCAAAGTTCCCTATTGTTTACAATGATGGCCGCATGAAGTGAGAGAGATTCGGACCGAGAAAGCGACAATTTCCCCATTAATTTGAGCGAGGATGAAAGATTTGTGGATGAGTAAACTGCAAGTGAAGGACTAGTGGGGAGTTGAAGCTATTCAGATAGGGAAGATGCTGTGAGAGCCGGGGGTGACCTGATATTCAGCTGGGAATGACTACAACAGTAAATAAACACAAGACATGCGCGTCACGTACGGTCAAGCTATCAAATGTTTAGCAGCCAAGGCTGCATACTCACGGTACCTGATATTCAGCTGGGAATGACTAAAACAGTAAATAAACACAAGACATATATTTACTCTATTAGCCACAACACAACCAGGCTTATATTTAATATGCCACAAATTAATCCTGCATAAAAACACCTGCGTGTTTGTTATGCTAGCTCCTAGCTCCTATGCTAGCTCGTAGCTCCATAGAACACACCAATAAAATTCAAACACCTGATCAACACACACAATCACTCAGCCCAAAAGACCGTTCACCTAACCCAAGGTTCATAAAGCTTATATATTTTAAAAAAGTTACGTACATACGCAAAAAAAAGTTGCGCACATACGGTCAAGCGATCAAATGTTTAGAAGCCAAAGCTGCATACTCACAGTAGCACGTCTGCGTCTTTGTCATCCAAATCAAAGTAATCCTGGTAAGAGTCTGTGTTGTCCCAGTTCTCTACAGGCGTCTGTGTATCGAAGTCAAAAGTCCTCCTGGTTAGAGTCTCTGTTATCCGAGTTCTTCCATCTTGACTGCATCTTTCGGGAATGTAAACAAAGAAGCGCCGGCTGTGTACTGTTCTTGCTGACTACGTTCGAAAAATACGTCCATTTCGCACCGACAACTTTCTTCTTTGCTTGCTCAGCTTCCTTCTCCATAATGCAATGAACATGATTGCAACAGATTCACGAACACAGATGTCCAGAATACTGTGGAATTATGAAATGAAAACAGAGCTTTTTCGTATTGGCTTCAATGTGGAAGGCATAC
This sequence comes from Entelurus aequoreus, assembly GCF_033978785.1. Classification (NCBI taxonomy): domain Eukaryota; kingdom Metazoa; phylum Chordata; class Actinopteri; order Syngnathiformes; family Syngnathidae; genus Entelurus; species Entelurus aequoreus. The sequence continues at coordinate 60,140,962 of NC_084742.1, read as the reverse complement.
CCGTGTTCCCCGGGCTACGTCACGCGCATACGTCATCCTCAGAGGCGTTTCGAACCGGAAGTTTAGCGGCAAATTTAAAATGTCACTTTATAAGTTAACCCGGCCGTATTGGCATGTGTTATAATGTTAAGATTTCATCATTGATATATACACTATCAGACTGCGTGGTCGGTAGTAGTGGCTTTCAGTAGGCCTTTAATATTGTTAACAATTGTGGAGAATGCATATATGTTTAAGAGTTATTTCTTCATTCACAGTCATGTTTGGAGCGGCTAGTGTTTTTCCATGTATACTCTGTATACTTGTTTCTCTTTGTCTGCAGATGTCTGTGTAGTGTTTTAGGCATTGGAATGTGATCTTATCAGTGTTGGGGAAGGGGGAGGCATTCCTTTCTGGGGGGGGGACTGTTTTCATATTCAATAAATTGTCTCTTCCCGTTTGAAAAATAGACCATTTCGAGATGTCGATATGAAAGGATGACTGGACTGGTCTCCTAAAGCTTTAGTAAAACTTGATAATATTCCTATTCTGTCTTGATGGTCCTTCTTACTCAGCATATATGTCATCGATAGAACTTGGGATTGACCAGTGACTTTAATTCCCTGAGAGGGAGACTGGTCAGACGCAACACAATTAATACAAAATGTAATGAAAATTGACACCATTGAGAACCTGTATCGGTTCGCAGGTACCGGGATTTGGTCCTGTATTGGTTGAAATGAGTAAGGTGCCCACTCCCGCACGGGGGTCTAACATGAGTCATGCAATAAAACATATGATGTGGGAATAATAGATGCACTTTCATCAAAGCGTACACAAGATAATTGAGTCGTGAGATGCGTGCTTTGGTCTGGATAATCAGCGTGCAGAATTGCATGCAAACACAACAGATGGGACCCCGGGGGTGTCCTCCAGGCAGAAGGATCCGGAGGCCACCGGGGACCAGGACGAGTGCAACACGAAGGAAGTGGAAGTCGGCTTGGAAAAATAAATCTTGCCTGCAGATTTAAGGAATAGTAATATAATAAATGGTAAAGAGGACAAAATGGAAAGTTCCAGGGGGAACAAATAAAGATGAATCACAGGAGGCATCGCAGCTGTAACCGTATCGTTCTAACCTCATAATACCACCTTGTTAGCCTAGATCAGGGGTAGGCAACCCCGAAATGTTGAAAGAGCCATATTGGAGAAAATATACAAAAAAGTAATCTGTCTGGAGCCGAAAAAATTAAAAGACTTATATAAGTGTTATAATGAAGACAACGCATGAAGTAAGTGTCTATATTAGCCTACTATCAAAATGACTATGTGTCGCAAATCTTTGATGACAGAAATGTTGAAATTTAATATTTATTCTACACATTTTTACAACATTGGAAAACATTAGTAAAACTTCTAAGAGGGTGAGATAGCTCCTGGAAATGACTGTCTTAGAATGACCAAATCAAATCAACTTTATTTATGAAGGTATAGATGTGTGTGTCCAAGTTAAAGGAAATGGCAGGCCGTTTTCTTCTGATGGATTTATTACAATCCTTGCAAGCTGGCTAACATTTGCTGTGGTCTGGAACAACATGGCGCACTAACAACTATCAGAAATGCGGACAATATTACATACATAAAATGTGTCATGAAACATGAAAAAATAAACTAAATACACAGGGGACATAAGTAAAGGAAATTAAATGAGCTCAAATATACCTAGAAAATGAGGCATGATGATGCAATGTGTACATACATCTAGCCTAAGTAGCATGTTAGCATCGATTAGCTTGGAGTCATGCAGTGACCAAATATGCCTGATTAGCACTCCATAACAAGTCAATAATATCAACAAAGCTCACCTTTGTGCATTCACGCACAGTATAAAACATTTGGTGGACAAAACGAGACAAAGAAGGAGTGTAGACTAACGGATACTACATTGCTTCATTTGGAAACCATTAAGGTACGTAAATAAACATTTCTGTGTTAATAACTCATTTCACAACGTATATACAGTATTTGCGCCTTATAACCCGGTGCGCCTAATGTACATTACACACGGCGCTCAAAAATCTGTCAAAATGTTTTAGTACGACTCTGGTAAGCTACAAAGCCACACCGCTTGATGGATTGTCGGAGCATTACGGCTACCATAGTCAGACGTACTGTGCTTCAACATACGCTATTATTATGGTGTGTATAAGGAGCCCAAAATGGCACCTATTAGGAGATTTACCGTATTTTCAGAGTATAAGGCGCACTTCAAATCCTTTCATTTTCTCAATAATGGACAGTGCACCTTATAACCCGGTGCACCTAATGTACATTACACACGGCGCTCAAAAATCTGTCAAAATGTTTTAGTACGACTCTGGTAAGCTACAAAGCCACACCGCTTAATGGATTGTCGGAGCATTACGGCTACCATAGTCAGACGTACTGTGCTTCAACATACGCTTTTATTATGGTGTGTATAAGGAGCCCAAAATGGCACCTATTAGGAGATTTACCGTATTTTCAGAGTATAAGGCGCACTTCAAATCCTTTCATTTTCTCAAAAATGGACAGTGCGCCTTACAACCCGGTGCGCCTAATGTACATTACACACGGCGCTCAAAAATCTGTCAAAATGTTTTAGTACGACTCTGGTAAGCTACAAAGCCACACCGCTTGATGGATTGTCGGAGCATTACGGCTACCATAGTCAGACGTACTGTGCTTCAACATACGCTATTACTATGGTGTGTATAAGGAGCCCAAAATGGCACCTATTAGGAGATTTACCGTATTTTCAGAGTATAAGGCGCACTTCAAATCCTTTCATTTTCTCAAAAATGGACAGTGCGCCTTACAACCCGGTGCGCCTAATGTACATTACACACGGCGCTCAAAAATCTGTCAAAATGTTTTAGTACGACTCTGGTAAGCTACAAAGCCACACCGCTTGATGGATTGTCGGAGCATTACGGCTACCATAGTCAGACGTACTGTGCTTCAACATACGCTATTATTATGATGTGTATAAGGAGCCCAAAATGGCACCTATTAGGAGATTTACCGTATTTTCAGAGTATAAGGAGCACTTCAAATCCTTTCTTTTTCTCAAAAATGGACAGTGCACCTTACAACCCGGTGCGCCTGATGTACGTATTAATTCCGGTTGTTTTTACCGATCTGGAAGCAATTTTATTTGGTACATGGTGTAATGATAGGTGTGACCAGTAGATGGCAGTCACACATAAGAGACACGTGTGGACTGCAGGTTGACGCCTGTTCAATAAATGACTCTATGTGTTTATCATTTTTCCCCAGAGTAAAAAAGCGTCAACATGGCCCCGCACGCCAAGAGCGTTCAGTACGTGTCCCTGGGACGTGCACTTTTTAGTCTGGAAAATATGGTAATCTTCCACCAAATGGGAAAAAACAAAACAAAAAACCATGTTGTTTTGTAGACTAACAGATACTACTTTGCTTCATTTGGAAACAATTGAGGTATGTAAATAAAAATGTCTGTGTAAATAACTAATTTCACAACGTATATATCTGCGACCTACTGTATAGTCCGATGCGACTAATTTATGGAAACTGTGTTTTTCTTCTAAAATTTAGTGGGTGTGGCCATCTTTAGTCCGAAAAAATATATTTTATGTTTTTATCATTTTCCCCCAGAGTAAAAAAGCGTCAAAATGGCCCAGCACGCTAAGAGCTTTCAGTATGGTAATCTTCCACCGAATGGGGGGGTGGGGGGGGGGATATGTTATTTTGTAGACTAACAGATACTACATTGCTTAATTTGGAAACAATTAAGGTACGTAAATAAACATTTCAGTGTAAATAACTTATTTCACAACGTATATATCTGCGACCTATAGTCCGATGCAACTGATATATGGAAACATATGTTTTTCTTCTAAAATTTAGTGGGTGTGGCCCTCTATAGTCCGAAAAAATATCATTTATGTTTTTATCATTTTTCACCAGAGTAAAAAAGCGTCAAAATGGCCCCGCACACTAAGAGCTTTCAGTATGGTAATCTTCCACCAAATTGGGGAAAAAAAACAACAACAAAAAACATGTTATTTTGTAGACTAACAGATACTACATTGCTTCATTTGGAAACAATTAAGGTATGTAAATAAACATTTCTGTGTAAATAACTCATTTCACAACGTACATATCTGCGACCTATAGTCCGGTGCGACTAATATATGGAAAATGTGTTTTTCTTCTAAAATTTAGTGGGTGTGGCCCTCTTTAGTCCGAAAAAATATCATTTATGTTTTTATCATTTTTCCCCAGAGTAAAAAAGCGTCAAAATGGCCCCGCACACTAAGGGCTTTCAATATGGTAATCTTCCACCAAATGGGAGAAGGAAAAAACCATGTTATTTTGTAGACTAACGGATACTACATTGCTTCATTTGGAAACAATTAAGGTACGTAAATTAACATTTTTGTGTAAATAACTCATTTCACAACGTATATATCTGCGACCCATAGTCCGGTGCGACTAATACATGGAAACATATGTTTTATTTCTAAAATGTAGTGGGTGCGGCCCTCCAGAGTCCGAAAAAATATAATTTATGTTTTTATCATTTTTCCCCAGAGTAAAAAAACGTTAAAATGGCCCCGCACACTAAGAGCTTTCAGTACGGTAATCTTCCACCAAATGGGGGGGAAAAAAAAAATATGTTATTTTGTAGACTAACAGATACTACATTGCTTCATTTGGAAACAATTAAGGTATGTAAATAAACATTTCTGTGTAAATAACTCATTTCACAACGTATATATCTGCGACCTACTGTATAGTCCGATGCGACTAATATATGGAAACTATGTGTTTCTTCTAAAATTTAGTGGGTGTGGCCCTCTATAGTCCGAAAAAGTATCATTTATGTTTTTATCATTTTTCCCCAGAGTAAAAAAGCGTCAAAATGGCCCCGCACGCTAAGAGCTTTCAGTACGTGTCCTTGGGCCGTGCGCTTTTTAGTCTGGAAAATATGGTAATCTTCCACCAAATGGGAGGAAAAAAAACATGTTATTTTGTAGACTAACAGATACTACGTTGCTTCATTTGGAAACCATTAAGGTACGTAAATAAACATTTCTGTGTTAATAACTCATTTCACAACGTATATATCTGCGGCTTATAGTTCGGTGCGACTAATTAATGGAAACATATGTTTTATTTCTAAAATTTAGTGGGTGTGGCCCTCCAGAGTCCGAAAAAATGTAATTTATGTTTTTATCATTTTTCCCCAGAGTAAAAAAGCGTCAAAATGGCCCCGCACCCTAAGAGCTTTCAGTACGTGTCCTTGGGCCGTGCGCTTTTTAGTCTGGAAAATATGGTAATCTTCCACCAAAAGGGAGGAAAAAAAACATGTTTTTTTGTAGACTAACAGATACTACGTTGCTTCATTTGGAAACCATTAAGGTACGTAAATAAAAATTTCTGTGTTAATAACTCATTTCACAACGTATATATCTGCGGCTTATAGTTCGGTGCGACTAATTAATGGAAACATATGTTTTATTTCTAAAATTTAATGGGTGTGGCCCTCCAGTGTCCGAAAAAATATAATTTATGTTTTTATAATTTTTCCCCAGAGTAAAAAAACGTCAAAATGGCCCCGCGCACTGAGAGCTTTCAGTATGGTAATCTTCCACCAAATGGGGGGAAAAAAACAACATGTTATTTTTTAGACTAACAGATACTACATTGCTTCATTTGGAAACAATTAAGGTATGTAAATAAACATTTCTGTGTAAATAACTCATTTCACAACGTATATATCTGCGACCTACTGTATAGTCCGATGCGACTAATATATGGAAACTATGTGTTTCTTCTAAAATTTAGTGGGTGTGGCCCTCTATAGTCCGAAAAAGTATCATTTATGTTTTTATCATTTTTCCCCAGAGTAAAAAAGCGTCAAAATGGCCCCGCACGCTAAGAGCTTTCAGTACGTGTCCTTGGGCCGTGCACTTTTTAGTCTGGAAAATATGGTAATCTTCCACCAAATGGGAGGGAAAAAAACATGTTATTTTGTAGACTAACAGATACTACATTGCTTCATTTGGAAACCATTAAGGTACGTAAATAAACATTTCTGTGTTAATAACTCATTTCACAACGTATATATCTGCGGCTTATAGTTCGGTGCGACTAATTAATGGAAACATATGTTTTATTTCTAAAATTTAGTGGGTGTGGCCCTCCAGAGTCCGAAAAAATATAATTTATGTTTTTATCATTTTTCCCCAGAGTAAAAAAACGTCAAAATGGCCCCGCGCACTAAGAGATTTCAGTATGGTAATCTTCCACCAAATGGGGGGAAAAAAACAACATGTTATTTTTTTAGACTAACAGATACTACATTTCTTCATTTGGAAACAATTAAGGTATGTAAAATTTAGTGGGTGTGGCCCTCTATAGTCCGAAAAAATATCATTTATGTTTTTATCATTTTTCTCCAGAGTAAAAAAGCGTCAAAATGGCCCCGCACACTAAGAGCTTTCAGTACGGTAATCTTCCACAAAATGGGAAAAAAAGCAACATTTTATTTTGTAGACTAACAGATACTACATTGCTTCATTTGGAAACAATTAAGGTATTTAAATAAACATTTCTGTGTGAATAACTCATTTCACAACGTATATATCTGCGACCTACTGTATAGTCCGATGCGACTAATATATGGAAACTATGTGTTTCTTCTAAAATTTAGTGGGTGTGGCCCTCTATAGTCCGAAAAAGTATCATTTATGTTTTTATCATTTTTCCCCAGAGTAAAAAAGCGTCAAAATGGCCCCGCACGCTAAGAGCTTTCAGTACGTGTCCTTGGGCCGTGCGCTTTTTAGTCTGGAAAATATGGTAATCTTCCACCAAAAGGGAGGGAAAAAAAACATGTTTTTTTGTAGACTAACAGATACTACGTTGCTTTATTTGGAAACCATTAAGGTACGTAAATAAACATTTCTGTGTTAATAACTCATTTCACAACGTATATATCTGCGGCTTATAGTTCGGTGCGACTAATTAATGGAAACATATGTTTTATTTCTAAAATTTAGTGGGTGTGGCCCTCCAGAGTCCGAAAAAATATAATTTATGTTTTTATCATTTTTCCCCGGAGTAAAAAAACGTCAAAATGGCCCCGCACACTAAGAGCTTTCAGTACGGTAATCTTCCACCAAATGGGAAAAAAAGCAACATGTTATTTTGTAGACTAACAGATACTACATTGCTTCATTTGGAAACAATTAAGGTATGTAAATAAACATTTCTGTGTAAATAACTAATTTCACAACGTATATATCTGCGACCTATAGTCTGGTGCGACTAATATATGGAAAATGTGTTTTTCTTCTAAAATTTAGTGGGTGTGGCCCTCTTTAGTCCGAAAAAATATCATTTATGTTTTTATCATTTTTCCCCCAGAGTAAAAAAGCGTCAAAATGGCCCCGCACACTAAGGGCTTTCAGTATGGTAATCTTCCACCAAATGGGAGAAGAAAAAAAAAACATGTTATTTTGTAGACTAACGGATACTACATTGCTTCATTTGGAAACAATTAAGGTACGTAAATAAACATTTTTGTGTAAATAACTCATTTCACAACGTATATATCTGCGACCCATAGTCCGGTGCGACTAATACATGGAAACATATGTTTTATTTCTAAAATTTAGTGGGTGTGGCCCTCCAGAGTCCGAAAAAATATAATTTATGTTTTTATCATTTTTCCCCAGAGTAAAAAAACATCAAAATGTCCCCGCGCACTAAGAGCTTTCAGTATGGTAATCTTCCACCAAATGGGGGGAAAAAAAACATGTTATTTTTTAGACTAACAGATACTACATTTCTTCATTTGGAAACAATTAAGGTATGTAAAATTTAGCGGGTGTGGCCCTCTATAGTCCGAAAAAATATCATTTATGTTTTTATCATTTTTCTCCAGAGTAAAAAAGCGTCAAAATGGCCCCGCACGCTAAGAGCTTTCAGTACGGTAATCTTCCACAAAATGGGAAAAAAAAGCAACATGTTATTTTGTAGACTAACAGATACTACATTGCTTCATTTGGAAACAATTAAAGGCCTACTGAAATGAATTTTTTTTATTTAAACGGGGATAGCAGATCTATTCTATGTGTCATACTTGATCATTTCGCGATATTGCCATATTTTTGCTGAAAGGATTTAGTATAGAACAACGACGATAAAGATTGCAACTTTTGGTATCTGATAAAAAAAAGGCTTGCACCTACCGGAAGTAGCGTGACGTAGTCAGTTGAACATATACGCAAAGTTCCCTATTGTTTACAATGATGGCCGCATGAAGTGAGAGAGATTCGGACCGAGAAAGCGACAATTTCCCCATTAATTTGAGCGAGGATGAAAGATTTGTGGATGAGTAAAGTGCAAGTGAAGGACTAGTGGGGAGTTGAAGCTATTCAGATAGGGAAGATGCTGTGAGAGCCGGGGGTGACCTGATATTCAGCTGGGAATGACTACAACAGTAAATAAACACAAGACATATATATACTCTATTAGCCACAACACAACCAGGCTTATATTTAATATGCCACAAATTAATCCTGCATAAAAACACCTGCGTGTTTGTTATGCTAGCTCCTAGCTCCTCTGCTAGCTCCTAGCTCCATAGAACACGCCAATACAATTCAAACACCTGATCAACACACACAATCACTCAGCCCAAAAGACAGTTTACCTAACCCAAGGTTCATAAAGCTTATATATTTTTAAAAAGTTACGTACGTGACGCGCACATACGGTCAAGTTATCGAATGTTTAGCAGCCAAGGCTGCATACTCACGGTACCTGATATTCAGCTGGGAATGACTACAACAGTAAATAAACACAAGACATATATATACTCTATTAGCCACAACACAACCAGGCTTATATTTAATATGCCACAAATTAATCCTGCATAATAACACCTGCGTGTTTGTTATGCTAGCTCCTAGCTCCTCTGCTAGCTCCTAGCTCCATAGAACACGCCAATACAATTCAAACACCTGATCAACACACACAATCACTCAGCCCAAAAGACCGTTCACCTAACCCAAGGTTCATAAAGCTTATATATTTTTAAAAAGTTACGTACGTGACGCGCACGTAAGGTACGGTACGTGTTATGCTAGCTCCTAGCTCCTCTGCTAGCTCCTAGCTCCATAGAACACGCCAATACAATTCAAACACATGATCAACACACACAATCACTCAGCCCAAAAGACCGTTCACCTAACCCAAGGTTCATAAAGCTTATATATTTTAAAAAAGTTACGTACATACGCAAAAAAAAAGCCAAAGCTGCATACTCACAGTAGCACGTCTGCGTCTTTGTCATCCAAATCAAAGTAATCCTGGTAAGAGTCTGTGTTGTCCCAGTTCTCTACAGGCGTCTGTGTATCCAAATCAAAAGTCCTCCTGGTTAGAGTCTCTGTTATCCGAGTTCTTCCATCTTGACTGCATCTTTCGGGAATGTAAACAAAGAAGCGCCGGCTGTGTACTGTTGTGGCTGACTACGTTCGAAAAATACGTCCATTTCGCACCGACAACTTTCTTCTTTGCTTGCTTGGCTTCCTTCTCCATAATGCAATGAACATGATTGAAACAGATTCACGAACACAGATGTCCAGAATACTGTGGAATTATGAAATGAAAACAGAGCGTTTTCGTATCGGCTTCAATGTGGAAGGCATACCCGTGTTCGCCGGGCTACGTCACGCGCATACGTCATCCGCAGAGGCGTTTCGAACCGGAAGTTTAGCGGCAAATTTTAAATGTCACTTTATAAGTTAACCCGGCCGTATTGGCATGTGTTATAATGTTAAGATTTCATCATTGATATATAAACTATCAGACTGCGTGGTCGGTAGTAGTGGCTTTCAGTAGGCCTTTAAGGTATGTAAATAAACATTTCTGTGTAAATAACTCATTTCACAATGTATATATCGGCGGCTAATAGTCCCGTGCGACTAATAAATGGAAAAAGATGTTTTATTTCTAAAATTTGGTGGGTGCGGCGCTCTTTAGTCCGGAAAACACGGTACTCTTGTTTACCCTTTTTCACATACTTTCTTTTACTTTGCCACCAACTTCTCCCCCACCTTCCCCAGCAGTGACCTGCCTAAAAAGAAGAGTGCAGTGCCTCACAGTGAAGTGGACGTCTTTCACATGCTAATGTTCTTACTCGCGGCTCAGTGAGCTGCACAAGGCGAGGGAACAGAGCTGCTGAGAAAGGCCCGATTGTGACCGCCACACACACACACACACACACACACACACACACACACACACACACACACACACACACACACACACACACACAACACACACACACGGCGGGAGTGTCTCAGTAACAGTTGTGCAACGCTCACTGGCGCCAGCTTGTTGAACATCAGCGGCGAGCAGAAGGATGAATGTAGCGTTACAACAATGAAAGAAGGCTCCTTCAAAATAAGACGACAAACTGGACTGACGAAGGCAGGCGAGGGAAGGAAGGCGCGGCGTGCAAGGAAAAAAACGTTGGACAAATGCACGGTAAAACAATCTGCCAAATGAGAATACAAATGTGTCGATGCAGGGGGGAAATATTAAAAATAAGCAAAATAAAAGACATTTAAAAATGAGATATCACCTTCAAATATTCACGATTCAGGTAAACTAAAAGATGAAGTACTTTTAGAGTGCCCCCACTTAAAGGGCAACTGCACTTTTTTGTGGGAATTTTCCCAATCCTTATGTAAGACAAAAACGCATGTTTTTTATTCTTTGTGTATTCTAAATCATAAATAAATGTTAGCAAAAATCAGCTAATAGGAGTACTCTATTGCGCTCACAAAACCCTCTGAAAATGTACATGCGGTGACCTTATGTTATAATAAGAGCTAACGCCGAGGAACTACTTCTAAGTGGCAGAGAGCTAACTAGCTTATGCTGCTATATTGACAAACTGAGCTGCTGCGTCGCCTCTGAGTTGGTGAAAGTTCATTCTAGATTATAAATCTATGCCTCTCACCTGGATAGTAGAAGGTTGTGGACATAAACCCACAAGTTGGTCAACTTTGACATCCAACTAAGGCCAGAAAGACACGAAAAGACGCTCATTTGCGACACTTTATTATTAAAATTTTTTTACCCTTTGTTAATTCTTCATATAAACATCCCGTCAGTCTTTATCCCAGTGAGAGCAGACATTTTACAGTAAGGGATTGTTTTAGTACGTTCTTGTTTAGCACGTAGCATTACTGCCACATGACGCTTAGTGTTTGACGGAAGCTGCATCGGTTTAGCAGACAGCTTCTAAAACTTGTAGATCATCCTCTTTATATTCAGGCTCAAAAATAGAAGCTTCGGGATCATCATTTGTCCCAAAGTAGTCTTTGTTGTCTCTCAGCAAGCCCGCCATGAGGAGTAGTCTTGTTGTTGTTGTTGTAGGAAAAAGTGAACGTTGTGATGCGTTTACGCTCAAAATGATGAAAATATAAATATATATATATTTGAAATAGGGACAGATACAGAAACATAGATATCTGAATGAGTTATCCAGTGTGTGCATCATAGTGTTTGTAGCCAAAGCTCATTTACAACACTTGATAGATATAGTATATCACTAGATCTAACATCATTAAAATAGTCAAATAAAAAGAATGAGGCAAAGAGGAGAGAGGAGTGGATAATAATGATTAACATCTTATATAATTCTTTCGTACTCCCATATCTTAATTATTGTGTTGAAATGTGGGATAACATTTACAAATCAAACATCAACTCGATGTTCTTACTTCAAAAGAAAGCCATTATAATTGTAAATTATGCAGATTATCATGACCATACCAATGCTCTGTTTATTACATTAAAAACATTAAAACTGCACGGTGTATTTATTATAATATGTTGTGCAAAGGACATTTCATCATTTTTGGAAGCTCAACTTGCAGTTGACATTGTTTATAGGGTGAGGCGCAATTAAGTGTTCAACTTCAGCCTAAACCCTTTTGGTCTGCAACATTTTCAATTTGTGAACGTACAACTGTTTGTTTATGCAAAACTGTTTGTTTATTTTGTTGACCGCTGACCGAAGAAATAATGAACTAAACTAAATTAATGATAGTAACAATACAGACAAAGTGCAAACTAGATAAAAGCCAATAATAATAATAATAATAATAATAATAATAACACAAACAAAGTGCAAACTAGATAAAAACCAATAATAATAATAATAATAATAATAATAACACAAACAATGTGCAAACTAGATAAAAGCCAATAATAATAATAATAATAACACAAACAAAGTGCAAACTAGATAAAAGCCAATAATAATAATAATAATAATAATAATAATAACACATATAAAGTGCAAACTAGATAAAAGCCAATAATAATAATAATAATAATAACACAAACAAAGTGCAAACTAGATAAAAGCCAATAATAATAATAATAATAATAACACAAACAAAGTGCAAACTAAATAAAAGCCAATAATAATAATAATAACACAGACAAAGTGCAAACTAGATAAAAGCTAATAATAACAATAATAATAATAATAATAATAATAATAATAACACAAACAAAGTGCAAACTAGATAAAAGCCAATAATAATAATAATAATAACACAAAGTGCAAACTAGATAAAAGCCAATAATAATTATAATAATAATAATAACAACACAAACAAAGTGCAAACTAGATAAAAGCCAATAATAATAATAATAATAATAATAATAACACAAACAAAGTGCAAACTACATAAAAGCCAATAATAATAATAATAATAATAGTAATAACACAAACAAAGTGCAACTAGATAAAAGCCAATAATAATAATAACACAAACAAAGTGCAAACTAGATAAAAGCCAATAATAATAATAATAATAATAACACAGACAAAGTGCAAACTAGATAAAAGCCAATAATAATAATAATAATAATAATAATAATAATAACACAAACAAAGTGCAAACTAGATAAAAGCCAATAATAATAATAATAATAATAACACAAACAAAGTGCAAACTAAATAAAAGCCAATAATAATAATAATAACACAGACAAAGTGCAAACTAGATAAAAGCTAATAATAACAATAATAATAATAATAATAATAATAATAATAACACAAACAAAGTGCAAACTAGATAAAAGCCAATAATAATAATAATAATAACACAAAGTGCAAACTAGATAAAAGCCAATAATAATTATAATAATAATAATAACAACACAAACAAAGTGCAAACTAGATAAAAGCCAATAATAATAATAATAATAATAATAATAACACAAACAAAGTGCAAACTACATAAAAGCCAATAATAATAATAATAATAATAGTAATAACACAAACAAAGTGCAACTAGATAAAAGCCAATAATAATAATAACACAAACAAAGTGCAAACTAGATAAAAGCCAATAATAATAATAATAATAATAACACAGACAAAGTGCAAACTAGATAAAAGCCAATAATAATAATAATAATAACACAAACAAAGTGCAACTAGATAAAAGCCAATAATAATAATAATAATAATAATAATAATAACACATACAAAGTGCAAACTAGATAAAAGTCAATAATAATAATAATAATAGTAATAACACAAACAAAGTGCAACTAGATAAAAGCCAATTATAATAATAATAATAATAATAACAGACAAAGTGCAAACTAGATAAGAACAAATTAGTAGAAATGAGTAAAAACTAAACATGGGAACACGATTGTTACTCAACTAGCCACAATTTAAATATAAACTTTGATGGATTGTCTCTGTAGAAATAGGAGGATGACTTTTACATTTGGTGTTGCAAATCCACCCTCTCCTTTTTCTAATTCTGACCTGAGACCAGCGTGCATTACGTCACATGTGGCAGTTATCAGGCGGGGTTAATATGTTTAGAAGCTCAAATGACGACCCCTCCGGGGGCTTTTGATTATCTTTTATCAGTCAGAAGCCATAATCTCCCCCAGGGACCACTATTACGATGATGATGATGACGACCACTCTTCTTCCTGCCAGCTTAGCGCCATGCCCAGTTAGCATATGGCCTCAGGCGGGAGATGTTGACAGATAGGATCATTCATCATGTGACCACCACATACACTCACACTGCTGCTTGGGTTGTTTTAACCTTCACTGTCAGCACTTTTGCACCCGCTGGAGATGGGGACCTGTTTACTGTTACCCATCATGCATTGCTGCCCTATTATGTCAACACATGATGACACAACAGTAAGTGTGTCCCTACTGCCTGCAGCTCTCGTTAAGAAGAAAAAAAAAAGGGAAAAAAAAGGCTTCACTACACATCTAAAAAAATAATCACAGACATGAGGGTTAGCTTTAGGGGTAAAAAGAGGGGGGAAAGGCTTTGCTACACGTTCTAAAATAAAGCTATGAACGTGGGGGGTAGTTTTGGGGGGAAAGGGGTAAAAAGGCTTCGCTACACATCTTAAGATAAAGATACAAATATGGGGGTTAGCTTTGGGGGGGAAAAGGCTTCACTACACATCTAAAAAAATTAAGTCACAAACATGAGGGTTAGCTTTGGGGAGGAAAAGAGGGGAAAAGGCTTTGCTACACATTCTAAAATAAAACTGTAAACATGGGGGGTAGTTTTGGGGAGAAAGAGCTTTGCTACACATCTTAAAACGAAGCTACAACTGTGAGGGTTAGTTTTGGGTAAAAAAAAAAAGCTTTGCTACACATCGTAAGATAAAGATACAAATGTGGGGATGAAGGCAGAAAAGAGGCTTCACTACACATCTAAAAAATTAAGTTACAAACATGAGGGTTAGCTTTGGGAGGAAAAAGAGTGAAAAGGCTTTGCTACACATCCTAAAATAAAGCTACAAAGCTATAAATGTGGGGGGCAGTTTTTTGGGGGAAAGGCTTTGCTACACATCTAAAAATTAAGTCACAGACATGAGGGTAAGGTTTTTTTTGAGGGGGGGGGGGGGAGTAAAAGAAGGCTTCGCTACACATCCTAAAATAAAGCTATAAACGTGGGGGATAGCTTTGGGGTGTAAAAGGCTTTGCTACACATCATAAAACTAAGATACAACTGTGAGGCTTAGTTTTGTGGGGAAAAAGGGTAAAAAGGCTTCGCTACACATCTTAAAATAAAGCTACAAACATGTGGATTTGCTTCAGGTGGAAAAAGAAGAAAAACTGAGGCTTCGCTATACATCCTAAAATAAAGCTTAAAACGTGGTGGTAGATTTTGGGGGAAAAAGGCTTTGCTACACATCCTAAAATAAAGCTACAAAGCTATAAATGTGGGGGGTAGTTTTTGGGGGGAAAGGCTTTGCTACACATCTAAAAATGAAGTCGCAGACATGAGGGTAAGCTTTTTTTTTGGGGGGGGAGAGTAAAAGAAGGCTTCGCTACACATCCTAAAATAAAGCTATAAACGTGGGGGATAGCTTTGGGGTGTAAAAGGCTTTGCTACACATCATAAAACTAAGATACAACTGTGAGGCTTAGTTTTGTGGGAAAAAGGGTAAAAAGGCTTCGCTACACATCTTAAAATAAAGCTACAAACATGTGGATTTGCTTCAGGTGGAAAAAGAAGAAAAACTGAGGCTTCGCTACACATCCTAAAATAAAGCTTAAAACGTGGTGGTAGATTTTGGGGGGAAAAGGCTTTGCTACACATCCTAAAATAAAGCTACAAAGCTATAAATGTGGGGGGTAGTTTTTTGGGGGAAAGGCTTTGCTACACATCTAAAAATTAAGTCACAGACATGAGGGTAACCTTTTTTTTTGTGGGGGGGGAGTAAAAGAAGGCTTCGCTACACATCCTAAAATAAAGCTATACACATCCTAAAATAAAGCTATAAACGTGGGGGATAGCTTTGGGGTGTAAAAGGCTTTGCTACACATCATAAAACTAAGATACAACTGTGAGGCTTAGTTTTGTGGGAAAAAGGGTAAAAAGGCTTCGCTACACATCTTAAAATAAAGCTACAAACATGTGGATTTGCTTCAGGTGGAAAAAGAAGAAAAACTGAGGCTTCGCTACACATCCTAAAATAAAGCTTAAAACGTGGTGGTAGATTTTGGGGGGAAAGGCTTCGCTACACATCCTAAAATAAAGCTTAAAACATGGTGGTAGATTTTGGGGGAAAAGGCTTCGCTACACATCATACATAAAGTTATAAACGTGGGGGGTAGTTTTTTTGGGGGAAAGGCTTTGCTACACATCTTAAAACTAAGCTACAGCTGTGAGGGTTTGGGTAAAAAAAAAGTTTGCTACACATCTGAAGCTAAAGATACAAATGTGGTGGTTAGCTTTGGGGATGAAGGCGGGAAAGAGGCTTCACTACACATCTAAAAATGCAGTTACAAAAATGAGGGTTAGCTTTGGTGGGGAAAAAAAGAGGAAAAAGGGCTTTGCTACACATCTTAAAACTAAGCTAAAAATGTGGGTTAGCTTTGGTGGGGGAAAAAAGAGGAAAAGGGGCTTTGCTACACATCCTAAAACTAAGCTAAAAATGTGGGGGTTAGTTTTGGGGGAAAGAGGGGCAAAAAGTATTCGCTACACATCTTAAAACTAAGCTAAAAATGTGGGGGCTAGCTTTGGAAAAAAAGAGGCTTCGCTACACATCTTAAAACTAAGCTACAGCTGTGAGGGTTAGTTTTGGGTAAAAAAAAAGTTTGCTACACATCTGAACCTAAAGATACAAATGTAGTGGTTAGCTTTGGGGATGAAGGCGGGAAAGAGGCTTCACTACACATCTAAAAATGCAGTTACAAAAATGAGGGTTAGCTTTGGTGGGGGAAAAAAGAGGAAAAAGGGCTTTGCTACACATCTTAAAACTAAGCTAAAAATGTGGGTTAGCTTTGGTGGGGGAAAAAAGAGGAAAAAGGGCTTTGCTACACATCCTAAAACTAAGCTAAAAATGTGGGGGTTAATTTTGGGGGAAAGAGGGGTAAAAAGTATTCGCTACACATCTTAAAACTAAGCTAAAAATGTGGGGGCTAGCTTTGGAAAAAAAGAGGCTTCGCTACACATCTTAAAATAAAGATAGAAACATAGGGGTTTTCTCCAGCGACAATGCTAACCCAGCACGATGTTGCTGTTATGTCATGTTAGCTCACATAGCTATGCTAACGATGCTAACGTCTGTGTCCTCCATGTTGCATTGTTGGATGTGACATCAATGCAATATTTATTATGTAATAGATTATGAATGTAATATTTATCATGTAATAGATTATAAATGCAATATTTATCATGTAATAGATTATAAATGCAATATTTATTAAGTAATAGATTATAAATGCAATATTTATTATGTAATAGATTATAAATGCAATATTTATTATAAATGCAAAATTTATTATGTAATAGATTATAAATGTAATATTTATTATAAATGCAATATTTATTATGTAATAGATTATAAATGCAATATTTATTAAGTAATAGATTATAAATGTAATATAAATTATGTAATAGATTATAAATGCAATATTTATTATGTAATAGATTATAAATGTAATATTTATTATATAATAGATTATAATTGTAATATATATTATGTTGGACAAGGGCAGAGTTAGAGTACAGTTGATGTAAAAAGTGGATACAATGCTCAATAGCACTTCTTGCTCATTAGCATTAAAGCTACAGACACACAAACAAACATGTTCCCAACAATGACATTGACTGAATTCTAGCACAAAGACTTCATTTTCCAATTGACATGATTGACATTTAGAAGGATGGAGGAGCAGCACACAGCTGGACACCACTTCTGTCCACTCAAGCCTAATTGATTCTTTAGCGAAGGTCCGTTAAAGGTGTATTTATTAGCGACTGCAACATACCTGCGTACGACCAGTCCACATCTTCTGGGAGTTTCTTGAAGCCGCGGACCAAAGGTTCCACTGGTACAACTGTACAGGAGAGAGAAAAGGAATGGCATCATTATTATTCCTCTATGGATCGCAGTGTGAATGGTCAAAGATCAAAATGGGGTCCACCTCCAGTACATTCAGGTCTGGAGTTTTATACAAGATGACTTCTAGCCCAGCAAGATCTGCAGCTGTGACACGGAGACACTCCGTGGTCTTAAGTCTTAGGTCTCTTCTGACATTCAGGGTCATATTTTACACAGCTAGCAGGTATTTCAAGGTCACATACAAGTTCACATACAGTAAGGACGGGTACCAAATTTGGTTCTCTTATAGGCAACGACCGAAGTTCGTCGGTACTGCCAGGTACCGATTCACGTAAGGTCAGACTCTGCCATATTTCTAAAGCTTTGTTGCACCTGAAGTCATGTTTGGTTGCAAACTGAACACCGACTCACCTCAACAATCAGTCCAACTCCCTCTGAGTAAAGTTGCCACTTTCAACGCCAACAAAGCAAAAATTGCTTGGCAGAAAATGCTCAGTTCTTCCAAAATGCACTAGCTTGATGCTAATATACACTGGACTCGCCACAGACAGGCTACTATTAGCATTAGCAACTTTACACGGCGATAACCACATCTCCAAATTTGGTAATGCAGACCACAGCTCAAATGAATGTTACACTGTGTACAAACACTTTGTAGGGCGCAACATAACACATTCAGCTTCCTGGAAAAAGCTACTTCTTCAACTATACAGTACTGCCAACTAATGTCTTGAAAGTGCAACTGCATTGCAAATGAGACTCAGGAATGTAATAATAGTTAGCAGAGTTATCATAATCAGCTCATTTGTGTAAATGTTACACTAAAACATTAGATTTTTAATATAAAACAACACTTTTAAATGTTCTTCTCGTCAGACAATATTTTCCTGGTACAATGGATGGGATTTTTACCTTGATAAAAATCCATTGTACTCAACATTGTGAAATGTGCAACTGCAAAATATAACACTTTCCCACGTTGAACCATATTGAATAAATTTATAATGGATGGAATGTTGACCTTGTTCTGAAGAAAATTTAAAAGTATTTGAATAAAACGACATAACTAACCTTTTTGAGTTGAAAACAGTTCATAATCATGTACAGACACAAAAGTACAGAAAATTGGTACCGTTTAGTACCGCTATCAATTTTCAGGTACAGGTAATTTGGTACCGTATCGTTTCAAATGTGAACAGTACCCATCCCTACATACAGCAAGTGTCATTTTTAATCATCACAGCAGCTAGGGCTGTAACAATAAACAGTATATTGATAAACTGCGATAACATTCCCGACGGTTAGTAATACCGTCTAATTTTTTAATTACCGAAAAAAACGTAATTTATTACTGCATTTTAGGCAACACTGCGTACTTCCTGGAAACTAAATCAGCCGCATGCGCACATGTGTCGTTTGGCTTGAAAATCATGGCAGACTAATTGCTGTGTTTAGATGGAGACAGGTGTGGACAATATTGGAGACACTTGTCCCCACACTAAAAGTATACAGAAAACTATTTGATGTTGCTTTCATCTTCTCAATACAGCGTCCATCAGCTGCTGTGACTGAGAGTTATGATGTGAGGAAACATGCAGCAGGTGAACGTTGTTACAACTTGTTTATAAAGTCTGTACTTTGTTGACTGGGATGTTCAATCCTCCTGTATTTAACTGCAAACTGTATCAGTGTTCAAATAACATCAATACTAGCTCAAATGTTTTGTCATTTCATCAAATTGAACACAGGCTGTGAAGATTGTGTATTCGATGTGAGAGGTATCACTACTGTTTTTATATGTTGGCCAAACTGTTGTACTGAACCACAAGGAACGTCACATTTTTTTATTTATAAATTGTATTTGTATTAGGGATGTCCGATAATATCGGCCTGCCGATATTATCGGCCGATAAATGCGTTAAAATGTAATATCGGAAATTATCGGCATCGGTTTTTTATTATCTGTATCGGTTTTTATTTAGTTTTGTTTTGTTTTTTTATTAAATCAACATAAAAAACACAAGATACACTTACAATTAGTGCACCAACCCAAAAAACCTCCCTCCCCCCATTTCTTTCTGTTATCAATATTCTGGTTCCTACATTATATATCAATATATATCAATACAGTCTGCAAGGGATACAGTCCGTAAGCACACATGATTGTGCGTGCTGCTGGTCCACTAATAGTACTAACCTTTAACAGTTAATTTTACTCATTTTCATTAATTACTAGTTTCTATGTAACTGTTGTTATATTGTTTTACTTTCTTTTTTATTCAAGAAAATGTTTTTAATTTAGTTATCTTATTTTATTTTCATTTTTAAAAAGTACCTTATCTTCACCATACATGGTTGTCCAAATTAGGCATAATAATGTGGTAATTCCACGACTGCATATATCGGTTGATATCGGTATCGGTAATTAAAGAGTTGGACAATATCGGAATATCGGATATCAGCAAAAAGCCATTATCGGACATCCCTAATTTGTATATATCTTATGCATATGTATCAATATCATACTGATTTATAGAAATTGATGTGAGACAATTCTACTTCCATACCCTAATAGCAGTTATCGTAGTCACGGCATGACGATGATGGAGGAGGAGGCGGGGTCAACATCATTACAACAGCAAAACAAGACAAACACTGAAGCCTGAATTATTCAGCAAAGTAGCATGAATAAATTAAAAATAGTGTGAATAAAACAACATCCTTTTTTTGTGGTCTTTCCAACATGCAAAATGTTCCCCTCCAAGGCCTTAGTGCAGTCAAATGTGGGTCAGAGACCACATATGATGTGGGAATAATCCTATTCACGTCTGAGCTGCGTGCTAATAGAGCTTTTAAAAACGTAAACAAAGTGTGTCATCTGTGAAAAGTCCTCTGCATCGCCGCATATTCTGGATCCGAGCCGAGGATGTCGTTGTGGCTCGTGCAGCCCTTTGAGACACTCGTTATTTAGGGCTATGTAAGTAAACGTTGATTAATTGATTGATTGATATTCAAGAGAGGCCATTGCAGCTGCAGCCAGAGGGGGTTTGATGTTGCACATCACTCGCTGATCTGCTCCTTGGACCCCGAGACTGGAGGCCATGTATGAAATTCAAATAAATATTCAACAAGTGGACTCTGCAGCTTGTTTACTGAAATGTGTTGAAAGGAGAATCAATGCAACGTTGTGTCCCATTTGAGTTAAAGGCCTACTGAAAGCCACTACTACCGACCATGCAGTCTGATAGTTTATATATCAATAATGAAATCTGAACATTGCAACACATGCCAATACGGCCGGGTTAACTTATAAAGTACAATTTTAAATTTCCCGCTAAACTTCCGGTTGAAAACGCCTTTGGATGATGACGTATGCGCGTGACGTAGCCAGTGAAACAGAAGTATTGGTACCCCATTGAATCCAATACAAAAAAGCTCTGTTTTCATCTCATAATTCCACAGTATTCTGGACATCTGTGTTGGTGAATCTTTTGCAATTTGTTTAATGAACAATGAAGACTGCAAAGAAGAAAGCTGTAGGTGGGATCGGTGTATTAGCGGCGGACTACAGCAACACAACCAGGAAGACTTTGACTCGGATAGCAGACGCGCTAGCCGACGCTAGCCACCGACCGCACGGATGATCGTGGTGAAGTCCTTCGTCCTTCCGTCGATCGCTGGAACGCAGGTGAGCACGGGTGTTGATGAGCAGATGAGGGCTGGCTGGCGTAGGTGGAGCGCTAATGTTGTTATCATAGCTCTGTGAGGTCCCGTTATACTAAGTTAGCTTCAATGGCGTCGTTAGCAACAGCATTTTTAAGCTTCGCCAAGCTGGAAAGCATTAACCGTGTATTTACATGTCCATGGTTTAATAGTATTGTTGATTTTCTGTCTATCCTTCCAGTCAGGGGTTTATTTCTTTTGTTTCTATCTGCATTTGAGCCCGATGCTATCACGTTAGCTCCCTAGCTAAGTTAGCTTCAATGGCGTCGTTAGCAACAGCATTGTTAAGCTTCGCCAGCCTGGAAAGCATTAACCGTGTATTTACATGTCCATGGTTTAATAGTATTGTTGATCTTCTGTCTATCCTTCCAGTCAGGGATTTATTTATTTTGTTTCTATATGCAGTTAAGCACGATGCTATCACGTTAGCTCCGTAGCTAAAGTGTTTCGTCGATGTATTGTCGTGGAGATAAAAGTCACTGTGAATGCCCATTTCGCGTTCTCGACTCTCATTTTCAAGAGGATATAGTATCCGAGGTGGTTTGAAATAGAAATCCGTGATCCACAATAGAAAAAGGAGAGTGTGGAATCCAATGAGCCAGCTTGTACGGTCAGAGCGAAAAAAGATATGTCTTGCACTGCATTCTAGTCCGTCACTCTAACGTTCCTCATCCACAAATCTTTCATCCTGGCTCAAATTAATGGGGTAATCGTCGCTTTCTCAGTCCGAATCACTATAGCGGCATTGAAAACAATAGGAAAATATGAGGAGGTGATCAACTGACTACGTCACGCTACTTCCAGTAGGGGCAAGGCTTTTTTTTATCAGAGACCAAAAGTTGCGAACTTTATCGTTGATGTTCTCTACTAAATCCTTTCATACAAAAATATGGCAATATCGCAAAATGATCAAGTATGACACATAGAACGGATCTGCTATGCCCGTTTAAATAAAACAATTTCATTTCAGTAGGCCCTATAAGACCCTATAAGAGGTCCACACCGAGACAACAGGTAATAATTGCCCTCATTATTGTGTGTGTGTGTGTGTGTGTGTGTGTGTGTGTGTGAATACATCACATGAAACACAGCAGTGTGATGTTAATGAGGCAATTACTGATGCTACAAGCCTGAAGCTGCTGCTTCTCTCCTCTCCTCCTCTTCGCCCTCATCCCCTTGGCTGACTCTTATTCCCCTTTGCGAAAGAGGAAACCAGGCAAGTTTTACTCTGAAATTTGGCACACGTATCAGACGTGGATGATCCATTTACATCTTGTAGCCTTATCTCCTCCTATTGCGAACATAAAGGAAGCCTGCAAATGTTCGAGGCAGACAGTCGCGTTTTACTCTGAAATATATCAAGTATTGTATTTCATTCTTTGTTCACCGCATAACACTCGGATCATACCACCCTTTTATTTTGAAATTCAACCACAATTGCTGTGGTTTAGCGGACGTAAAATTAAATACTGTTCTCAATGGGTACTAGGCGCCATCTAGCCTCTCTCGAAGAAAGAAACGCCCCATGCTTGTGTGGTTTTGCGCTGTACGAATCGTCCAAAGGATAAACGTTCCTCGAGAGGTAATTAACAAAGGCGGAAAAAAAGCAAGATTTTACAAAACAATGACGAGAAGAGCAGCTCACACTCCAGTGCGAGTCGTTGTTAAAGGTTTGTTTGATATACTTTTAACATTTTTTATTATCTAGATATTATTTGTATGTCTTAAAGGCCTACTGAAAGCCACTACTACCGACCACGCAGTCTGATAGTTTATATATCAATGATGAAATCTTAACATTATAACACATGCCAATACGGCCGGGTTAACTTATAAAGTGACATTTTAAATTTGCCGCTAAACTTCCGGTTCGAAACGCCTCTGAGGATGACGTATGCGCGTGACGTAGACCGGCGAACACGGGTATGCCTTCCACATTGAAGCCAATACGAAAAAGCTCTGTTTTCATTTCATAATTCCACAGTATTCTGGACATCTGTGTTCGTGAATCTGTTGCAATCATGTTCATTGCATTATGGAGAAGGAAGCTGAGCAAGCAAAGAAGAAAGTTGTCGGTGCGAAATGGACGTATTTTTCGAACGTAGTCAGCAACAACAGTACACAGCCGGCGCTTCTTTGTTTACATTCCCGAAAGATGCAGTCAAGATGGAAGAACTCGGATAACAGAGACTCTAACCAGGAGGACTTTTGACTTCGATACACAGATGCCTGTAGAGAACTGGGACAACACAGACTCTTACCAGGATTACTTTGATTTGGATGACAAAGACGCAGACGTGCTACTGTGAGTATGCAGCTTTGGCTTCTAAACATTTGATCGCTTGACCGTATGTGCGCAACTTTTTTTTGTGTATGTACGTAACTTTTTTAAAAATATATAAGCTTTATGAACCTTGGGTTAGGTGAACGGTCTTTTGGGCTGAGTGATTGTGTGTGTTGATCAGGTGTTTGAATTGTATTGGCGTGTTCTATGGAGCTAGGAGCTAGCATAGGAGCTAGGAGCTAGCATAACAAACACGCAGGTGTTTTTATGCAGGATTAATTTGTGGCATATTAAATATAAGCCTGGTTGTGTTGTGGCTAATAGAGTATATATATATGTCTTGTGTTTATTTACTGTTGTAGTCATTCCCAGCTGAATATCAGGTACCGTGAGTATGCAGCCTTGGCTGCTAAACATTTGATAGCTTGACCGTATGTGCGCGTCACGAACTTAACTTTTTAAAAATATATAAGCTTTATGAACCTTGGGTTAGGTGAACGGTCTTTTGGGCTGAGTGATTGTGTGTGTTGATCAGGTGTTTGAATTGTATTGGCGTGTTCTATGGAGCTAGGAGCTAGCAGAGGAGCTAGGAGCTAGCGTAACAAAGACGTATGTGTTTTTATGCAGGATTAATTTGTGTCATATTAAATATAAGCCTGGTTGTGTTGTGGCTAATAGAGTATATATATGTCTTGTGTTTATTTACTGTTGTAGTCATTCCCAGCTGAATATCAGGTCACCCCCGGCTCTCACAGCATCTTCCCTATCTGAATAGCTTCCACTCCCCACTAGTCCTTCACTTGCACTTTACTCATCCACAAATCTTTCATCCTCGCTCAAATTAATGGGGAAATTGTCGCTTTCTCAGTCCGAATCTCTCTCACTTCATGCGGCCATCATTGTAAACAATAGGGAACTTTGCGTATATGTTCAACTGACTACGTCACGCTACTTCCGGTAGGGGCAAGCCTTTTTTTTATCAGATACCAAAAGTTGCAATCTTTATCGTCGTTGTTCTATACTAAATCCTTTCAGCAAAAATATGGCAATATCGCGAAATGATCAAGTATGACACATAGAATAGATCTGCTATCCCCGTTTAAATAAAAAAAATTCATTTCAGTAGGCCTTTAAAAACATGTTTTCTAGGAGTGTTACTAAAAGCACCAACTCGCCGTATTTAAATAAATTAAATGTGAGCAAAACCTAAGAGTTAAGTTTTGACCAAAGACAACAATCATAAATGAATCTGTCAGCACGTACACAATGTTGACATCTATAGTTATATTTATGTCCTGGGTCTTCCCCGTGGCCTCCTACCGGTCGGACGTGCCCTAAACACCTCACTAGGGAGGCGTTCGGGTGGCATCCTGACCAGATGCCCGAACAACCTCATCTGGCTCCTCTCGATGTGGAGGAGCAGCGGCTTTGCTTTGAGCTCCCCCCGGATGACAGAGCTTCTCACCCTATCTCTAAGGGAGAGACCCGCCACTCGGCGGAGGAAACTCATTTGGGCCGCTTGTACCCGTGATCTTGTCCTTTCGGTCATAACCCAAAGCTCATGACCATAGGTGAAGATAGGAACGTAGATCGACCGGTAAATTGAGAGCCTTGCCTTCCGGCTCAGCTCCTTCTTCACCACAACGGATCGATACAGCATCCGCATTACTGAAGACGCCGCACCGATCCGCCTGTCGATCTCACCATCCACCCGTCCGCTGCCTCAGGAGTCCTATGAGCCAAAAGGACCCGATAGGACTCCTTCTTCAGCTTGACGGCATCCCTCACCGCCGGTGTCCACCAACGGGTTCTAGGATTACCGCCACGACAGGCACCAACTACCTTGCGGCCACAGCTCCAATCAGCCGCCTCGACAATAGAGGCGCGGAACATGGTCCATTCGGACTCAATGTCCAGCACCTCCCTCGTGACATGTTCAAAGTTCTTCCGGAGGTGGGAATTGAAACTCTCTCTGACAGGAGACTCTGCCAGACGTTCCCAGCAAACCCTCACAATGCGTTTGGGCCTGCCAGGTCTGTCCGGCATCCTCCCCCACCATCGCAGCCAACTCACCACCAGGTGGTGATCGGTAGAAAGCTCCGCCCCTCTCTTCACCCGAGTGTCCAAAACATGAGGCCGCAAATCCGACGACACAACTACAAAGTCGATCATGGAACTGCGGCCTAGGGTGTCCTGGTGCCAAGTGCACATATGGACACCCTTATGTTTGAACATGGTGTTCGTTATGGACAATCTGTGACGGGCACAAAAGTCCAATAACAAAACACCACTCTGGTTCAGATCCGGGCGGCCATTCTTCCCAATCACGCCTCTCCAGGTTTCACTGTCGCTGCCAACATGAGCGTTGAAGTCCCCCAGTAGAACGAGGGAATCACCCGGGGGAGCACTCTCAAGTACTCCCTCGAGTGAATCCAAAAAGGGTGGGTACTCTGAGCTGCGGTTTGGCGCGTAAGCGCAAACCACAGTCAGGACCCGTTCCCCCACCCGAAGGCGGAGGGAAGCTACCCTCTCGTCCACCGGGTTGAACTCCAACATGCAGGCTCTGAGCCGGGGGGCAACAAGAATTGCCACCCCAGCCCGTCGCCAGAGTGGAAGAGAGTCCAGCCCCTCTCGAGAGAACTGGTTCCAGAGCCCTTGCTGTGCGTCGAAGTGAGTCCGACTATATCTAGCCGGAACTTCTCCACCTCGTGCACTAGCTCAGGCTCCTTCCCCCCCCCAGCGAGGTGACGTTCCACGTCCCAAGAGCTAGCTTCTGTAGCCGGGGATCGGACTGCCAAGTACCCTGCCTTCGGTTTCCGCCCAGCTCACATCGCACCCGACCTCCATGACCCCTGCTATGGGTGGTGAGCCCATTGGAAGGGGGACCCACGTTACCTCTACGGGCTGTGCCCGGCCGGGCCCCATGGGGGCCAGGCGCTCGCCATCGTGCCACACCTCCGGGCCTGGCTCCAGAGGGGGGCCCCGGGCGAGGGAAATCTGGGTCCTTTGTGTTTATTTTTCATGGAGGTCTTCGAGCTGCTATAGTTATATTTTGATAAATATAGGGGAAAACATGTGTACAACAACAACAACAACAACAACAACAAACATGGCTGTAGACACAAAGTTAAATCATGAAATACAACATTACCCCAGCAAAAACGATACATATTTATCCGGGAGAGTGTTGATACCAATGTCCTTGACCCGGACACACACAAATAAGGTTTAAACATCCATACGTTCACAAGTTTCATCTGTTCAGTCATGTAGAATGATGTCTGGAGCACAATAGTTCCACATGTCTGTGGGCATATAATCCTTGATATCACTCCACAAATCTTATTTTGATAAAGTACAGGATCTCTTCTATTGCACAGTAAGATTTTTTGCACATATCTGCTTTTTGCAGGAAGATTTAAAGGCCTACTGAAAGCCACTACTACCGACCACGCAGTCTGATAGTTTATATATCAATGATGAAATCTTAACATTATAACACATGCCAATACGGCTGGGTTAACTTATAAAGTGACATTTTAAATTTGCAGCTAAACTTCCGGTTCGAAACGCCTCTGAGGATGACGTATGCGCGTGACGTAGCCCGGGGAACACGGGTATGCCTTCCACATTGAAGCCAATACGAAAAAGCTCTGTTTTCATTTCATAATTCCACAGTATTCTGGACATCTGTGTTCGTGAATCTGTTGCAATCATGTTCATTGCATTAACATTCCAACATGCAAAAGCCAAATGTGTGTCTTGCATATTGCATGACAGTTTGTTGTCATGTGAATGATGTGAGGAGCCTTCCAAAGGTTTTCCTCTCAACAGATGGAAGCATGGCTGCTCTTTCCAATCAACTGGAGACTGAGGCTTAGCTGGCCTCCTGCAGTTTGGAACTTTAAAGCTTCTAACTGGCCATCTTGTAGAGAGACAAAAAAAAACGGAGCAGAATGATGTTTCTGGATGACTTCTATGACGTTGGTAAGAAACTTAAAAAATAAAAGTTATTTAGTTGATTTTGCTATAAAGACACACAATTATATCATATTTGTTTCCCATGCATTATTCATGTTTTAGGAAAAAAATCCATGTTAATGATAATAAACACACTCAAAAAAAGCCACCAAAAGGATATTTTTGATACCAGGTATTCTCAATGACATCTGTATGGGCCAGGATCGTTAGAAATATACAAACCCCGTTTCCATAGGAGTTGGGAAATTGTGTTAGATGTAAATATAAACGGAATACAATGATTTGCAAATACTTTTCAAGCCATATTCAGTTGAATATGCTACAAAGACAACATATTTGATGTTTTTTGCAAATAATCATTAACTTTAGAGTTTGATGGCAGCAACACGTGACAAAGAAGTTGGGAAAGGTGGCAATAAATACTGATAAAGTTGAGGAATGCTCATCAAACACTTATTTGGAACATCCCACATGTGTGCAGGCTAATTGGGAACAGGTGGGTGCCATGATTGGGTATAAAAGTAGATTCCATGAAATGCTCAGTCATTCACAAACAAGGATGGGGCGAGGGTCACCACTTTGTCAACAAATGCCTGAGCAAATTGTTGAACAGTTTAAGAAAAACCTTTCTCAAGCAGCTATTGCAAGGAATTTAGGGATTTCACCATCTACGCTCTGTAATATCATCAAAGGGCTCAGAGAATCTGGAGAAATCACTGCACGTAAGCAGCTAAGCCCGTGACCTTCCATCCCTCAGGCTGTACTGCATCACCAAGCCACATCAGTGTGTAAAGGATATCACCACATGGGCTCAGGAACACTTCAGAAACCCACTGTCAGTAACTACAGTTGGTCGCTACATCTGTAAGTGCAAGTTAAAACTCTCCTATGCAAGGCGGAAACCGTTTATCAACAACACCCAGAAACGCCGTCGGCTTCTCTGAGCCTGAGCTCATCTAAGATGGACTGATACAAAGTGGAAAAGTGTTCTGTGGTCTGACGAGTCCACATTTCAAATTGTTTTTGGAAATTGTGGACGTCGTGTCCTCCGGACCAAAGAGGAAAAGAACCATCCGGATTGTTATAGGCACAAAGTGTAAAAGGCAGCATGTGTGATGGTATGGGGGTGTATTAGTGCCCAAGACATGGGTAACTTACACATCTGTGACCATTAATGCTGAAAGGTACATACAGCTTTTGGAGCAACATATGTTGCCATCCAAGCAACGTTACCATGGACGCCCCTGCTTATTGCAGCAAGACAATGCCAAGCCACGTGTTACATCAACGTGGCTTCATAGTAAAAGAGTGCGGGTACTAGACTGGCCTGCCTGTAGTCCAGACCTGTCTCCCATTGAAAATGTGTGAAGCCTAAAATAGCACAAGGGAGACCCCCGGACTGTTGAACAACTTAAGCTGTACATCAAGCAAGAATGGGAAATAATTCCACCTGAGAAGCTTCAAAAATGTGTCTCCTCAGTTCCCAAACCTTTACTGAGTGTTGTTAAAAGGAAAGGCCATGTAACACAGTGGTGAACATGCCCTTTCCCAACTACTTTGGCACGTGTTGCAGCCATGAAATTCTAAGTTAATTATTATTTGCAAAAAAAAAAAAAATGTATGAGTTTGAACATCAAATATGTTGTCTTTGTAGCATATTCAACTGAATATGGGTTGAAAATTATTTGCAAATCATTGTATTCCGTTTATATTTACATCTAACACAATTTCCCAACTCCTATGGAAACGGGGTTTGTACAAGCATATGAACTAGCAAAGCACTTAAAAGGAGCGCAGACCTCCGCCAAGCCTTATTCCCCAATAGCAAAACAGTCCTGAATCCAGACGGTGATCCAGATCATCCCCAAAGTCGAATCACTTCTTGTTCCTTTTCTCAGTTTGAACATTTCCTGAAAGGGAAACTGCACTTTTCGGGGGGAATTTCGTTCACAATCATTATAAGCGGCAAGAACACACCTTTTTTTTGGTATGATTTTTAGGATTTTAAAGATGATAAAAATCGCTTTCATAGCAACGCACTCCCAACTTCTGGCAACTACTGTGTGATTCTACTTCTGGGAAACAAACGCCAGCGCGCTCTAATCACGGCAGAACTGATTAACAATGAAGACGACTATTTTCGGACAAATGAGGATTCACAACCTTATCTTTTTGAAGCGGAATATACGGAAGATGAACTGCTGCTTCTAGAAGCGAGCACGAAGGAAGAGTGAGACTTTGGAGCAGACGAAAGCCGAGAGGGTGAGGTGAAAGTGACTCGAAGCTGCAAAATGTGGAATTTGAAGCCAAGGTATTTCCACATAAATGGAGTGCTTACCCAAATAAACCGGGAAGAACGTCCCCGGCCAGCTGGACCAAACAGACAACAGTCCATGGAGTGAGTCACACTTTATATTGATCATTATACACCAGTGTTTCCCACACATTCATTTATTTGTGGCGGCCCGCCACGAAAGAATTACGTCCGCCACAAATAATTTTTTTTTTTTTTTTTTTTTGTCCTGTCCAGCTTCTCAGGCAAATCATATAGTTGATGTAGATGCCCATATAGGCGGTTCAGATTTACTTTACAAAAGAGAAGTGTAGGATACTTCTCTTGTTGCCTTATTTGTATTTGACCACTACTGTTTTCTGTTTATTTGTTACTGACTGTGGCAGGACACCTCTGCCTCTGTTTCACTTTATGTTGCTGGTAAATAATATGGTTGTAGTAGTAGGCTAAAGTTAAATGATTTAGTAGGCACTAATTAAAGGGGCAGAGCTTTAAGAGACATTTTAGCTTTTATATTTTATAAGATATATTTTTTGTAAGAACCACAATTAATAAATATATTTCAGTGAATAACTTATTGTTCAAATCTGTATATAAATATGTACATAAAGTGTTGTAATTATATTGTAAAATGGATGGATGGATGGACGTTTAAAAAAAAACTGTTATTATTAATTAGTAAGTATAAATTTTTTGAGCCTTTTTAGAGAAAATCATATTATTGTAGTAAATTATGCAAATTACTCGATGATGTCATGGTGACCACGCCCATAGCCACGCCCCCACCACCACAGGTATCTTGGCAGTTTATGGGAAACACTGTACATGCAGCATGTCATGTGTGTTATTACAACTACAGTACATACAATGTCTGGCCAGCTGTGTACAAACAAAACATGAAATAATACTTTACAGATACTGTAATATGATTGTTCATGTTGTTCACTCAGTACAGATTGGTGTCGTATCGCAGTGTCGTGCATTACAAACTCAAACTTGAACCCTGCATATTTTACTTCGCAAACGGCCATGAAATAAATAGTTCAAAACATTTTTTAAAAAAGGAAATTCACTGAAAAGGTGTGTTAGTGTTTGTGCTATGGCACCAACTTTTGGACGAGTTCGCTCACTGCAGGTGCTGCAGTGTCCTTCCATTTAGTGCTTTCAACCAGAAGTAGAAGTGCCATTCTGTCTTCTAGCCGTCCATAGAGTTTTTACTTGTATGGATTTTTCATTCGTCACTCCAATCAAAGTTTGTAAGTTTTACAATATAACTAAAACAATTCTTACTTACTAAACCGTCCCGTGTTTGATGTCTGTAGGAGTGATTTTGTGAATATTTGTACGTGCTATCGTAATGTCATCAAGCTAGCGTCGTTAGCATTAGCTACTATGCTAACACGTTTACAAGTGTCTGTGTTAGTATTATTAACTTACAACCATTCTTTTTGTATTGTTTCAGTTTTGTAAATTCACCAAAACGTCAGCGTGCAGTTTATGAGTCTGTTTAGCTGATTGGAGAGCTAGCTTGCGCAGCTAGTGGGTCCATGACCATAAATTCCGTTTTGTTTGATCAGCCGTTTTACTGCCCTGTTACAGACACCGTTTGGAAACAATTAAGGTATGTAAATAAACATTTACAGAATATTTCTGTGTAAATAACTCATTTCACAACGTGTTTAGTCCAGTTTCCTAGTCCAGTGCGGCTAATATATGGAAATATATTTCTTTTTTCTAAGATTTAGTGGGCTCTATAGTGCGGAAAACACGGTATGTTAACAAAAAGAAATGTTAAAGTAAAGAAAATAAATGTGCAAACATGCAAATAGATGGGATCCGGCTGTACTTTAATAGGATTAATTGATAAAAAAATACAAAGGAACAAAATGAGCCTGCTTTTCGCTAATTACAGCACTTGACTTTTTGCACAAAACCCTCCCAAATTCCCATGAGATCAGGCTCTATGAGGACTCTGCCAGGAGGATTGTTGATCATTTTGGGATAAGCGAGCCTGTCCCAGCAGAAACCTAATGAACGGCACAGTGCTGGATTACAGCGCTCCTGGGGGGCGGATTTAGCCTGGATCCTTCCAATGAGGGAATTGTCCATCGGCTTCCGTTAAAGCAGCACAAACTGGGTTAGAGTTGTCCCATTAAAGGAAGAAGCTCAAATAGCAAGTCTGCCAGACAAGCTTTCCATAAGCCCCATCACACACAAAAGCCATACATTTCCCCATTTCATTCAACAAACTAAAGTTTTTTTTTGTTTTTTTAAAATTAAATCAACATAAAAAACACAAGATACACTTACAATTAGTGCACCATCCCAAAAAACCTCCCTCACACTCATTCACACAAAAGGGTTGTTTCTTTCTGTTATTAAACAATCAGGTCTGGTGAAGATAGGGTCCTTCTTTTTTTTAAATTAATAAAATAAAATAAGATAAATAAATAAATAAAAATGTTCTTGAATAAAAAAGAAAGTAAAACAATATAAAAACAGTTACATAGAAACTAGTAATTCATGAAAATGCCTAAAATTAACTATTAAAGGCCTACTGAAAGCCACTACTAGCGACCACGCAGTCTGATAGTTTATATATCAATGATGAAATCTTAACTTTGCAACACATGCCAATACGGCCGGGTTAACTTATAAAGTGACATTTTAAATTTCCCGCTAAACTTCCGGTTGAAAACGTCCATGTATGATGACGTATGCGCGTGACGTCACGAGTTAAACGGAAGTATTCGGACACCATTGAATCCAATACAAAAAAGCTCTGTTTTCATCTCAAAATTCCACAGTATTCTGGACATCTGTGTTGGTGAATCTTTTGCAATTTGTTTAATGAACAATGGAGACTGCAAAGAAGAAAGTTGTAGGTGGGATCGGTGTATTAGCGGCTGGCTGCAGCAACACAACCAGGAGGACTTTGACTTGGATAGCAGACGCGCTAGCTGACGCTAGCCGACGCTAGCCGCCGACCGCACGGATGATCGGGTGAAGTCCTCCGTCCTTCCGTCGATCGCTGGAACGCAGGTGAGCACGGGTGTTGAGCAGATGAGAGCTGGCTGGCGTAGGTGGATAGCTAATGTTTTTAGCATAGCTCTGTGAGGTCCCGTTGCTAAGTTAGCTTCAATGGCGTCGTTAGCAACAGCATTGTTAATGTCCGCCAAGCTGGAAAGCATTAACCGTGTAGTTACATGTCCATGGTTTAATAGTATTGTTAATCTTCTGTCTATCCTTCCAGTCAGGGGTTTATTTGTTTTGTTTCTATCTGCATTTGAGCCCGATGCTACCACGTTAGCCCAGTAGCTAAAGAGCTTCACCGATGTATTGTCGTGGGGATAAAAGTCACTGTGAACGTCCATTTCGCGTTCTCGACTCTCATTTTCAAGAGGATATAGTATCCGAGGTGGTTTAAAATACAAATCCGTGATCCACAACAGAAAAAGGAGAGAGTGTGGAATCCAATGAGCCAGCTTGTACCTAAGTTACGGTCAGAGCGAAAAAAGATACGTCCTGCACTGCACTCTAGTCCTTCACTCTCACGTTCCTCATCCACGAATCTTTCATTATCGCTCAAATTAATGGGGTAATCGTCGCTTTCTCGGTCCGAATCTCTCTCGCTGCTGGTGTAAACAATGGGGAAATGTGAGCAGCCCTTCCTCCTGTGACGTCACGCTACTTCCGGTACAGGCAAGGCTTTTTTTTTTATCAGCGACCAAAAGTTGCGAACTTTATCGTCGATGTTCTCTACTAAATCCTTTCAGCAAAAATATGGCAATATCGCGAAATGATCAAGTATGACACATAGAATGGATCTGCTATCCCCGTTTGAATAAAAACATTTCTTTTCAGTAGGCCTTTAAAGGTTAGTACTATTAGTGGATCAGCAGCACACACAATCATGTGTGTATCCCTTGCAGATTGTATTGATATATATTGTAGGAACCAGAATATTAAAGGGTTCTTAAAACCAGGTCCAGTCCAGAGCAACACACACCTTCATTTATGGACACTCAAAATTAGGGAACTCAACAACAGATTGCATATAATCTGTAAACAAAATTACATTTCTAAACAGTTTTTAGCTCCTGTTAGCATCCCGACACACAATATCCACCTCCATTTACACAGGGCTGAAAACTGTACCACAATACGAGTGTTTTATATTGATAATTATTGATATCGCTTATGACCTATTGAAAATAAGGACAAGGGAAAAACAAATATTATTTTTATTTGAAATGTAACTTTCCGCTGATTAAAATGTGTTGGAAAACATGTACAGTATGTACCTTTGTGTAAAGTGCAATAGTGACTCACTGAAAGCATGTTAGAATAATTATGTGTAAGTTATCACACAACTCTTATGCTTAAAGGCCGTTGCTATAGTTATTATCAATTGTGCTGAAGTTGTACTTTTCCATCCATGCAAAGCGAGTCGTCTCGTATCAGTGTTTGTTTCCAGAATCGGCCTGCTTACTGCCAAGGGCGGACATCGAGTGCCGTGACGCAGACAGAGCAGAGACAGGGCAATATCACGAGTGTCAGCACATTTGCATTTCATGAATAATCATATATTGTGTCTAACTGGGGATGCTGAAATTGCCCCTCCTTCCTTCAGAAGCAGCCTCGGTGATGTAACCAGGGACCTCCCAAATAAATAGAGGAAGCAGGATTTTAGAGCGTAGTTTGGATCCGAGTACAGCCCAATAACGTCAAAATTGAACTCTGTCTCTGCATGATTCCTTGCTTCTTGTCTGTTTAATAAATGTCATCAGTGTTTGAACCTGACACTCTCCTCCCTTCTCGTTGGTCATTTAACAATGCACCACCGTTCCCAGTGTGGACACTTTCCACTGATTTGCGTCACACGCTCTCACCCCCCTCCAGACTGAGCCTACTCCCTCCCTCCCACCTTGTACTCAGCGTATAAAAAAATCACGCATCTCTCCCGTGCCTTTTGAGATACTTCTCAAATAAATCTAAGACAGTTCTGATTGACTGCTTGATTGGTACATTTCCTAATCAGTGATACCAGAGAGCGAGGGCCTTTGTTCATGCAACCAACCTTGCTTCCATACTTCTGCTTTTTCCCGATATAAAAGAAAAAAAAAATATATATATATATATAAATATATATATATATATATACATATATATATATATTTATATATATATATATATATCGAAACGTTTAATCTAACTTTTTTGTATTGATATCCACATCGTGTCGATGGCGACATATATAATAATAATAATAATAGATTTTATTTGTAAAAAGCACTTTACATTGAGCAAACAACCTCAAAGTGCTACAGTGTATTAAAAAATAAAAAATAAATAAATAAATGAAAATAAATAAATAAAAAGATAATACAAAATAAATACAAATAAAAACTAGAACTAGCACGCATACATCTAAAAAAAAAGGCTTTTTTAAAAAGAAGGGTTTTTAATCTTTTTTTAAAAGCATTCACAGTCTGTGGGGCCCTCAGGTGGTCAGGGAGAGCGTTCCACAGACTGGGAGCGGCGGAGCAAAAAGCCGTCGAACATTTGCCACAGGCGACAACTGCATAAGACGACACGACTTCTGTGTGTCGCATGACACCTTTTCACTGCAGGGTCACACAAACTAATCCAGGGGCCACATGTCTCAGGGGCCCGGCTGCACGTCACCAGGCATTCAGCTGTGCAGCTGTCAGTTGGCAAAGTGCCGTGTGCCATAATTGAAAGTAAATGGGCCAAAGTCCTATAAATTGTGTGCATATTGAAACGTTTCACTTCAGAACAGGGGTGTCAAATAACGTACGTTTTTTTACAAGTATTATTATCACTGCAGGACAGGGACTAGCTAAACATGCTTCACTACACACCGTAGGAGGATACAATAGCTCACCGGCGTCACAATGTAAACAAATGCCATGGGTGGATCTACATCTGACATCCACTGTAATGATACCAAGTACAATAGCGTGTATAAGCGATACTACTATGATTACATCGATATTTTTTAGCATCACAAAATCTTATTTCCTTTTTTTAAAAATTCATATTATGTTTATAAAGTCAGTAAATACGTCCCTGGACACATGAGGACTTTGAATATGACCAATGTATGATCCTGTAACTACTTGGTATCACATCCATACCTAAATGTGTGGTATCATCCAAAACTAATGTCAAGTATCAAAGAAGAGAAGAATAAGTGATTATTACATTTTAACAGAAGTGTAGATAGAACATGTTGAAACAGAAAATAAGCAGATTTTAACAGTAAATGAACAAGTAGATTAATAATCAATTTTTACAGTTTGTCCCGCATAATGTGTACAAAATAATAGGTGTATAAATGACACAATATGTTACTGCATAGACTAATTAGGAGTCTTTGTTTGTTTACTTACTACTAAAAGACAAGTTGTCTAGTATGTTCACTATTTTATTTAAGGACTAAATGACAATAATAAACATATGTTTCATCTACACTAACATTTTTTGGCTCAATAAAGCCGATAATGACATTTTTTGTGGTCCCCTTTATTTAGAAAAGTGTCAAAAAGTATCAAAATACATTTTGGTACGTCAATAAATGCTAAGACAGCTGAGCAAAACATCCACGTTAGCTTTGTGTTACAGGTGACACAGGAAATTAGTGCGATATAATTAGGGCTGTCAAAAATAAAGAGTTAACTCATGCGATTAATCACAGACAAATATTGCATTAATCATGGATATATGCAAGTTAAAAACGCAATATAATTTGCTTCTTTACCTTCTAATTTATTTTGACAGTAAAATTGCAGTTAATCGAAATGTGATTAATCGAGATGAATCCGAAATGTAAAGACTGATTTTTGCAGTCCGTCAAGGGCCAATAGAAATTAGCCGAAATTGGCCCCTGGGCCGCACTTTGGACACCCCCGTTTTAGAAGGTTCCTTTTTGGGCGTTAGATAAAAACGTAGCAGGCATCAAGTTGAATTACCGGCTCATCACGTCACAATTGTTCATTGGGCGACGGACATGAAGCTTCTTTGTGCACTTGAGATGAGAACTTTTGGGTCCACATGTTCCGAGAAGCCGGTTGGATGAGACGAGGCTTTATGTTAAGAGGACCGTGAAACAAAGCCGGCATTGTTCACCAAGCCTGGCAGCACTGGAAGCTGCAATTGAAACCCTAAGAAGACCGACCTATCACCGGGATCAGTGTGGTGCCGTGGAGGACTGACCGTGAGAGTTTGGGGGCCCGGTGTGTGGTGCTAATACAGTGGAACAGCTGGACACACACACACACACACACACACACACACACACACACACACACACACACACACACACACACACACACACCCACACACACACACACACACACACACACACACACACACACACACACACACACACACACACACAGAGAGTGTAATGTAACACCCCGTTATATCCAGACATTGGAGGTATCATACACTCTCCTTGTGTCCTTGGGCAGCACAACAATCTCATCGGACTCTAAAGCAGTGGTCCCCAACTACCGGTCCGCGGACCGATTGGTACCGGGCCGCGCAAGAAATTTAAAAAAAAAAAAAAAAAAATTTTTTTTTTTTTTTTTAATTAAATCAACATAAAAAACACAATATATACATTATATATTAATACAGATCATACAGTCTGCAGGGATACAGTCCGTAAGCACACATGATTGTATTTCTATATGAGAAAAAAAAAAAAAAAAAAAAAAAAAAAATTCCACCCCGCCCTGCCCCCGGTCCGTGGGACAAATTTTCAGCTACAAAAAGGTTGGGGACCACTGCTCTAAAGGAGTCGGCTCTTCCCAGTTCTCTGATTAAACGGTCACAGACCAGGACCTTCTGCAAGACTTAAAGGAGCCACATGTAATAATGTCATGTCAAGTCATCATTAAATATGTCAAAAGGCATTAATAAATCATCTTCTTTTCCAACACCTCTATAACTGATAACAGTAGTTCATATGCTCATTTCAAAATTACATTTACAGCCCCGAAATATTGTTATTTTTTTCATTTCAATGCCCCGCCCTCTACCGTTTGACCAATTAGAAAGTATGTGAGTGTGTCACGTCCAGGTTGCCATCTTGGTCTGGCGACTGCCACTGGTAAAGTTACTAAACATGTCAGACCTTAGTCCATCTAAAAGTTACCATTCTCAACTTATTCATGACAAAGCCAGGAACAAAACCAGGATTTGTATCGGGGATGCCTTTGAAAGATGGAGACCATTGAAGATTTTTTCATCTGACACCAAACTTGCTCATTTCCTCCTTGATAGGTAAGTCAGGTGTTTACCTTTTCTTATGACTTGTAATAAATGGAAATGGACATTTGGTATGCAAACTATATTGTCTAATGGTCTTGTCTCACAAAGATAGTATGTTCAACCCAATAATATCAACCTCAAATGACTCCTTTCAACTCTCAAAAAGCAATGCAATAAATTAAGAAATAAGTCAACCAACCTGACTAAATCCTTAAAAAAAAATTACATTAACGACAAAATAGAGGAAAACACAAATAAGCCACGTGAGCTCTGGAAAATTCTCAACAACCAGCTTCCTGGTTGCAGCCAGAAACTTAAAACAAGACTCACCAACATCAGCATCAAGGAGGGTGACTCCCTCATTACAGACAAAATGGAGGCAGCTAGCAGACTTAACATCTTTTTCACCAGCATAGCCGCAACTCTTGTCAACAAGCTGTCCCACCACTCTGGTCGCTTTGGTGTAGAACACATTAAAGCCTTCTACAGAAAGCTAGGAGTATCCAACGATGACTTCAAATTAGAAATGGTCACAGCTGATGAGGTGTTTAAAAAATTGAGCGCGCTCCACCCTAACAAGGCCACCGGCCTTGATAATATTCCCTCCAGATTCCTCAGGGACTCTGCCTCCATCATTGCCCCGATCATCACGCACATAATAAACCTCTCAATTACACAAGGCCAAGTACCAAAAGATTTTAAGATAGCAAGAGTAACTCCCCTCTTTAAAAAAGGAAGCAAATTGGAACCTGGCAACTACCGACCTGTTTCTATTCTC